>NW_020538827.1:5000-10000 GCF_003426905.1 Ctenocephalides felis
TCAACCCATGAATATTTCGAATCTTTTATAACAAAATATTCAGTATATTTATATCTTTTATAACAAAATATGCAGTATTATATATATATATATATTATTTCATTTTACATAAACTATTTTCTCATCTCTATCAAAGATTTTAACAGTTTATACCGAGAGTATGTACTATTTATAATTTGACTTAACATCGGTAAAATACTAGGGCAAAAAGTCAACGATACGTGGTGTTCCCAAGCGGTCTCCCATCTAAGTACTACCCACGCCCGATGTTGCTTGACTTCGGTGATCGGACGAGAACCGGTATATTCAACATGGTATGATCGTTGACGACAAGTAAAACTATACAATCATATGTATACATAAGGTTATAAATGAAATTTCAGTAATAATTTAATATATATCTGCAATGTTACCATAGGGATAACTGACTTGTAACGCGAAGCAACCGAAAAGTTACCATAGGGATAACTGACTTGAAACGCGAAGCAACTGAAAAGTTGCCATAGGGATAACTGACTTGAAACGCGAAGCAACTGAAAAGTTGCCATAGGGATAACTGACTTGAAATTTTGTTCTTAGCCACGTAATTTAAAAAATCTCGAGAAAATTATATGAACACAATTAACCATTTATATACCATTTTATTCGTTATTTTATTCTGCATCTTTCGTACGAACAAAGTTTTTTCGTATCTTTTACGGTTTTCATGTTATAGAGCAATATGTGTAGATGTTAACTTGTCAAAATGCAAAGTGCGGCTAGGTTGGAGCAATACTCCTCACGATTCGATATTTCTGTAAAGAAAACATATAAAGTATTATACATCGTTAGAAAGGTCTCAAAATTCTTAGTTTTTTTCCCATATATCGCAACTTCGAATTCCAAACGGTGTGGCCTACAGGCGAGTTGCCGTCGTAAAATTTCAGGAAAATCGGAAAATCTCGAGAAAATTATATGAACACACTTAACCATTCATATACCATTTTATTCATAATTTTATTCTGCATCTTTCGTACGAACAAAGTTTTTTCGTATCTTTTACGGTTTTCATGTTATAGAGCAATATGTGTAGATGTTAACTTGTCAAAATGCAAAGTGCGGCTAGGTTGGAGCAATACTCCTCACGATTCGATATTTCTGTAAAGAAAACATATAAAGTATTATACATCGTTAGAAAGGTCTCAAAATTCTTAGTTTTTTTCCCATATATCGCAACTTCGAATTCCAAACGGTGTGGCCTACAGGCGAGTTGCCGTCGTAAAATTTCAGGAAAATCGGAAAATCTCGAGAAAATTATATGAACACACTTAACCATTCATATACCATTTTATTCATAATTTTATTCTGCATCTTTCGTACGAACAAAGTTTTTTCGTATCTTTTACGGTTTTCATGTTATAGAGCAATATGTGTAGATGTTAACTTGTCAAAATGCAAAGTGCGGCTAGGTTGGAGCAATACTCCTCACGATTCGATATTTCTGTAAAGAAAACATATAAAGTATTATACATCGTTAGAAAGGTCTCAAAATTCTTAGTTTTTTTCCCATATATCGCAACTTCGAATTCCAACGGTGTGGCCTACAGGCGAGTTGCCGTCGTAAAATTTCAGGAAAATCGGAAAATCTCGAGAAAATTATATGAACACACTTAACCATTCATATACCATTTTATTCATAATTTTATTCTGCATCTTTCGTACGAACAAAGTTTTTTCGTATCTTTTACGGTTTTCATGTTATAGAGCAATATGTGTAGATGTTAACTTGTCAAAATGCAAAGTGCGGCTAGGTTGGAGCAATACTCCTCACGATTCGATATTTCTGTAAAGAAAACATATAAAGTATTATACATCGTTAGAAAGGTCTCAAAATTCTTAGTTTTTTTCCCATATATCGCAACTTCGAATTCCAAACGGTGTGGCCTACAGGCGAGTTGCCGTCGTAAAATTTCAGGAAAATCGGAAAATCTCGAGAAAATTATATGAACACACTTAACCATTCATATACCATTTTATTCATAATTTTATTCTGCATCTTTCGTACGAACAAAGTTTTTTCGTATCTTTTACGGTTTTCATGTTATAGAGCAATATGTGTAGATGTTAACTTGTCAAAATGCAAAGTGCGGCTAGGTTGGAGCAATACTCCTCACGATTCGATATTTCTGTAAAGAAAACATATAAAGTATTATACATCGTTAGAAAGGTCTCAAAATTCTTAGTTTTTTTCCCATATATCGCAACTTCGAATTCCAAACGGTGTGGCCTACAGGCGAGTTGCCGTCGTAAAATTTCAGGAAAATCGGAAAATCTCGAGAAAATTATATGAACACACTTAACCATTCATATACCATTTTATTCATAATTTTATTCTGCATCTTTCGTACGAACAAAGTTTTTTCGTATCTTTTACGGTTTTCATGTTATAGAGCAATATGTGTAGATGTTAACTTGTCAAAATGCAAAGTGCGGCTAGGTTGGAGCAATACTCCTCACGATTCGATATTTCTGTAAAGAAAACATATAAAGTATTATACATCGTTAGAAAGGTCTCAAAATTCTTAGTTTTTTTCCCATATATCGCAACTTCGAATTCCAAACGGTGTGGCCTACAGGCGAGTTGCCGTCGTAAAATTTCAGGAAAATCGGAAAATCTCGAGAAAATTATATGAACACACTTAACCATTCATATACCATTTTATTCATAATTTTATTCTGCATCTTTCGTACGAACAAAGTTTTTTCGTATCTTTTACGGTTTTCATGTTATAGAGCAATATGTGTAGATGTTAACTTGTCAAAATGCAAAGTGCGGCTAGGTTGGAGCAATACTCCTCACGATTCGATATTTCTGTAAAGAAAACATATAAAGTATTATACATCGTTAGAAAGGTCTCAAAATTCTTAGTTTTTTTCCCATATATCGCAACTTCGAATTCCAAACGGTGTGGCCTACAGGCGAGTTGCCGTCGTAAAATTTCAGGAAAATCGGAAAATCTCGAGAAAATTATATGAACACACTTAACCATTCATATACCATTTTATTCATAATTTTATTCTGCATCTTTCGTACGAACAAAGTTTTTTCGTATCTTTTACGGTTTTCATGTTATAGAGCAATATGTGTAGATGTTAACTTGTCAAAATGCAAAGTGCGGCTAGGTTGGAGCAATACTCCTCACGATTCGATATTTCTGTAAAGAAAACATATAAAGTATTATACATCGTTAGAAAGGTCTCAAAATTCTTAGTTTTTTTCCCATATATCGCAACTTCGAATTCCAAACGGTGTGGCCTACAGGCGAGTTGCCGTCGTAAAATTTCAGGAAAATCGGAAAATCTCGAGAAAATTATATGAACACACTTAACCATTCATATACCATTTTATTCATAATTTTATTCTGCATCTTTCGTACGAACAAAGTTTTTTCGTATCTTTTACGGTTTTCATGTTATAGAGCAATATGTGTAGATGTTAACTTGTCAAAATGCAAAGTGCGGCTAGGTTGGAGCAATACTCCTCACGATTCGATATTTCTGTAAAGAAAACATATAAAGTATTATACATCGTTAGAAAGGTCTCAAAATTCTTAGTTTTTTTCCCATATATCGCAACTTCGAATTCCGAACGGTGTGGCCTACAGGCGAGTTGCCGTCGTAAAATTTCAGGAAAATCGGAAAATCTCGAGAAAATTATATGAACACACTTAACCATTCATATACCATTTTATTCATAATTTTATTCTGCATCTTTCGTACGAACAAAGTTTTTTCGTATCTTTTACGGTTTAAGAGAAAATCGAGGAAAACTGGTTTGAACATTTATTGTAAAATTAGAAAATTTAAACAAATAATTATAAAAAATAATATAACTATATATAAATTCGTTTTATATTCATTGAGATCTATAAAAATCAATAAATACATAATTTTATACAAAAGTTTAAAAAAACCCAAAAAACACCTAAAAACTCAATAATTAACTATAATTCATATTGTCCATATATATAAAACTGTTTGAACATCTAACAAAATTTTCGACAAAAATTTTTCTATCATAAGGGTTCGCAGTTCGAAATTTTCCCAGACTTTTGTCTTGACGATTCACACCGTAAGCGCGAGCAGGCCCTCGCCGCAGGTCAAATGCACGTCGCTTGGGACTCAGTCTAATACTTACGCTGTGGCCGCGCGCCTTATATAGGGGGATAGGTCGTGTCGAGTGCGATGCGAGCAAGCTTAGGCTAAAGTACGCTGTGTTGTTCAGGCAGGTTCGAATATTATTCCCCGGTGTATTTTATACATTATATTCGATACTTTTAGTCTATCAACTATATAGCGGCGTTACTTTAAATAATGTCGTAGACCGTGTCTGGAATTATATACGCCGTATATGTTCGGATGTCGGTTTACGGCCGGGTTCTGGACCTTATTTATAAGTGTTCAACCATACTGTACAGCATATCCGCGGGCATGTGTCGTTGACGCAAAGACTCTTATGCGGAAAATCAAATATACAAATGCTATCAACTCAATACTCTCCGAGCGAGAATAAAAGTGAGTTATAACGATGAATTCTTATGAATTCGCCCCGACGTTTTCAATCTAACGAAGGGTAAAGAGACTGTTTGAAATTAACTGGGTCTGCGGACCGCAAATTTCATGTACGGACCGCCGTTTCGACGGTTGTTAAAGGTCTAGCCTCTGTGTTAAGCGCAGAATATATAAAATATCTAGTCGCGATGTAAACTGTTCGTTATGTTCAGGGAATATCGTACGGCTCAGATATATATATATGTAAGAAAATTCGTTGTTTAGAAATATTCATCGAACTTTTCTATACAAAGTGTGGTCTCTCGGGTGACGCCGAGGGACATTTACGCACTATGCTATTATATATATATAGCACCCTGGTTGATCCTGCCAGTAGTATATGCTTGTCTCAAAGATTAAGCCATGCATGTCTCAGTGCAAGCCACATTAAGGTGAAACCGCGAATGGCT
>NW_020538827.1:17500-22832 GCF_003426905.1 Ctenocephalides felis
TCTTTTATAACAAAATATTCAGTATATTTATATCTTTTATAACAAAATATGCAGTATTTATATATATATATATATTATTTCATTTTACATAAACTATTTTCTCATCTCTATCAAAGATTTTAACAGTTTATACCGAGAGTATGTACTATTTATAATTTGACTTAACATCGGTAAAATACTAGGGCAAAAAGTCAACGATACGTGGTGTTCCCAAGCGGTCTCCCATCTAAGTACTACCCACGCCCGATGTTGCTTGACTTCGGTGATCGGACGAGAACCGGTATATTCAACATGGTATGATCGTTGACGACAAGTAAAACTATACAATCATATGTATACATAAGGTTATAAATGAAATTTCAGTAATAATTTAATATATATCTGCAATGTTACCATAGGGATAACTGACTTGTAACGCGAAGCAACCGAAAAGTTACCATAGGGATAACTGACTTGAAACGCGAAGCAACTGAAAAGTTGCCATAGGGATAACTGACTTGAAACGCGAAGCAACTGAAAAGTTGCCATAGGGATAACTGACTTGAAATTTTGTTCTTAGCCACGTAATTTAAAAAATCTCGAGAAAATTATATGAACACAATTAACCATTTATATACCATTTTATTCGTTATTTTATTCTGCATCTTTCGTACGAACAAAGTTTTTTCGTATCTTTTACGGTTTTCATGTTATAGAGCAATATGTGTAGATGTTAACTTGTCAAAATGCAAAGTGCGGCTAGGTTGGAGCAATACTCCTCACGATTCGATATTTCTGTAAAGAAAACATATAAAGTATTATACATCGTTAGAAAGGTCTCAAAATTCTTAGTTTTTTTCCCATATATCGCAACTTCGAATTCCAAACGGTGTGGCCTACAGGCGAGTTGCCGTCGTAAAATTTCAGGAAAATCGGAAAATCTCGAGAAAATTATATGAACACACTTAACCATTCATATACCATTTTATTCATAATTTTATTCTGCATCTTTCGTACGAACAAAGTTTTTTCGTATCTTTTACGGTTTTCATGTTATAGAGCAATATGTGTAGATGTTAACTTGTCAAAATGCAAAGTGCGGCTAGGTTGGAGCAATACTCCTCACGATTCGATATTTCTGTAAAGAAAACATATAAAGTATTATACATCGTTAGAAAGGTCTCAAAATTCTTAGTTTTTTTCCCATATATCGCAACTTCGAATTCCAAACGGTGTGGCCTACAGGCGAGTTGCCGTCGTAAAATTTCAGGAAAATCGGAAAATCTCGAGAAAATTATATGAACACACTTAACCATTCATATACCATTTTATTCATAATTTTATTCTGCATCTTTCGTACGAACAAAGTTTTTTCGTATCTTTTACGGTTTTCATGTTATAGAGCAATATGTGTAGATGTTAACTTGTCAAAATGCAAAGTGCGGCTAGGTTGGAGCAATACTCCTCACGATTCGATATTTCTGTAAAGAAAACATATAAAGTATTATACATCGTTAGAAAGGTCTCAAAATTCTTAGTTTTTTTCCCATATATCGCAACTTCGAATTCCAACGGTGTGGCCTACAGGCGAGTTGCCGTCGTAAAATTTCAGGAAAATCGGAAAATCTCGAGAAAATTATATGAACACACTTAACCATTCATATACCATTTTATTCATAATTTTATTCTGCATCTTTCGTACGAACAAAGTTTTTTCGTATCTTTTACGGTTTTCATGTTATAGAGCAATATGTGTAGATGTTAACTTGTCAAAATGCAAAGTGCGGCTAGGTTGGAGCAATACTCCTCACGATTCGATATTTCTGTAAAGAAAACATATAAAGTATTATACATCGTTAGAAAGGTCTCAAAATTCTTAGTTTTTTTCCCATATATCGCAACTTCGAATTCCAAACGGTGTGGCCTACAGGCGAGTTGCCGTCGTAAAATTTCAGGAAAATCGGAAAATCTCGAGAAAATTATATGAACACACTTAACCATTCATATACCATTTTATTCATAATTTTATTCTGCATCTTTCGTACGAACAAAGTTTTTTCGTATCTTTTACGGTTTTCATGTTATAGAGCAATATGTGTAGATGTTAACTTGTCAAAATGCAAAGTGCGGCTAGGTTGGAGCAATACTCCTCACGATTCGATATTTCTGTAAAGAAAACATATAAAGTATTATACATCGTTAGAAAGGTCTCAAAATTCTTAGTTTTTTTCCCATATATCGCAACTTCGAATTCCAAACGGTGTGGCCTACAGGCGAGTTGCCGTCGTAAAATTTCAGGAAAATCGGAAAATCTCGAGAAAATTATATGAACACACTTAACCATTCATATACCATTTTATTCATAATTTTATTCTGCATCTTTCGTACGAACAAAGTTTTTTCGTATCTTTTACGGTTTTCATGTTATAGAGCAATATGTGTAGATGTTAACTTGTCAAAATGCAAAGTGCGGCTAGGTTGGAGCAATACTCCTCACGATTCGATATTTCTGTAAAGAAAACATATAAAGTATTATACATCGTTAGAAAGGTCTCAAAATTCTTAGTTTTTTTCCCATATATCGCAACTTCGAATTCCAAACGGTGTGGCCTACAGGCGAGTTGCCGTCGTAAAATTTCAGGAAAATCGGAAAATCTCGAGAAAATTATATGAACACACTTAACCATTCATATACCATTTTATTCATAATTTTATTCTGCATCTTTCGTACGAACAAAGTTTTTTCGTATCTTTTACGGTTTTCATGTTATAGAGCAATATGTGTAGATGTTAACTTGTCAAAATGCAAAGTGCGGCTAGGTTGGAGCAATACTCCTCACGATTCGATATTTCTGTAAAGAAAACATATAAAGTATTATACATCGTTAGAAAGGTCTCAAAATTCTTAGTTTTTTTCCCATATATCGCAACTTCGAATTCCAAACGGTGTGGCCTACAGGCGAGTTGCCGTCGTAAAATTTCAGGAAAATCGGAAAATCTCGAGAAAATTATATGAACACACTTAACCATTCATATACCATTTTATTCATAATTTTATTCTGCATCTTTCGTACGAACAAAGTTTTTTCGTATCTTTTACGGTTTTCATGTTATAGAGCAATATGTGTAGATGTTAACTTGTCAAAATGCAAAGTGCGGCTAGGTTGGAGCAATACTCCTCACGATTCGATATTTCTGTAAAGAAAACATATAAAGTATTATACATCGTTAGAAAGGTCTCAAAATTCTTAGTTTTTTTCCCATATATCGCAACTTCGAATTCCAAACGGTGTGGCCTACAGGCGAGTTGCCGTCGTAAAATTTCAGGAAAATCGGAAAATCTCGAGAAAATTATATGAACACACTTAACCATTCATATACCATTTTATTCATAATTTTATTCTGCATCTTTCGTACGAACAAAGTTTTTTCGTATCTTTTACGGTTTTCATGTTATAGAGCAATATGTGTAGATGTTAACTTGTCAAAATGCAAAGTGCGGCTAGGTTGGAGCAATACTCCTCACGATTCGATATTTCTGTAAAGAAAACATATAAAGTATTATACATCGTTAGAAAGGTCTCAAAATTCTTAGTTTTTTTCCCATAATCGCAACTTCGAATTCCGACGGTGTGGCCGAACGGTGTGGCCTACAGGCGAGTTGCCGTCGTAAAATTTCAGGAAAATCGGAAAATCTCGAGAAAATTATATGAACACACTTAACCATTCATATACCATTTTATTCATAATTTATTCTGCATCTTTCGTACGAACAAAGTTTTTTCGTATCTTTTACGGTTTAAGAGAAAATCGAGGAAAACTGGTTTGAACATTTATTGTAAAATTAGAAAATTTAAACAAATAATTATAAAAAATAATATAACTATATATAAATTCGTTTATATTCATTGAGATCTATAAAAATCAATAAATACATAATTTTATACAAAAGTTTAAAAAAACCCAAAAAACACCTAAAAACTCAATAATTAACTATAATTCATATTGTCCATATATATAAAACTGTTTGAACATCTAACAAAATTTTCGACAAAAATTTTTCTATCATAAGGGTTCGCAGTTCGAAATTTTCCCAGACTTTTGTCTTGACGATTCACACCGTAAGCGCGAGCAGGCCCTCGCCGCAGGTCAAATGCACGTCGCTTGGGACTCAGTCTAATACTTACGCTGTGGCCGCGCGCCTTATAGGGGGATAGGTCGTGTCGAGTGCGATGCGAGCAAGCTTAGGCTAAAGTACGCTGTGTTGTTCAGGCAGGTTCGAATATTATTCCCCGGTGTATTTTATACATTATATTCGATACTTTTAGTCTATCAACTATATAGCGGCGTTACTTTAAATAATGTCGTAGACCGTGTCTGGAATTATATACGCCGTATATGTTCGGATGTCGGTTTACGGCCGGGTTCTGGACCTTATTTATAAGTGTTCAACCATACTGTACAGCATATCCGCGGGCATGTGTCGTTGACGCAAAGACTCTTATGCGGAAAATCAAATATACAAATGCTATCAACTCAATACTCTCCGAGCGAGAATAAAAGTGAGTTATAACGATGAATTCTTATGAATTCGCCCCGACGTTTTCAATCTAACGAAGGGTAAAGAGACTGTTTGAAATTAACTGGGTCTGCGGACCGCAAATTTCATGTACGGACCGCCGTTTCGACGGTTGTTAAAGGTCTAGCCTCTGTTTAAGCGCAGAATATATAAAATATCTAGTCGCGATGTAAACTGTTCGTTATGTTCAGGGAATATCGTACGGCTCAGATAATATATATGTAAGAAAATTCGTTGTTTAGAAATTCATCGAACTTTTCTATACAAAGTGTGGTCTCTCGGGTGACGCCGAGGGACATTTACACTATGCTATTATATATATATAGCACCCTGGTTGATCCTGCCAGTAGTATATGCTTGTCTCAAAGATTAAGCCATGCATGTCTCAGTGCAAGCCCCATTAAGGTGAAACCGCGAATGGCTCATTACATCAGTTATGGTTCCTTAGATCGTACCCACATTACTTGGATAACTGTGGTAATTCTAGAGCTAATACATGCAAATAGAGTTCCGACAGAGATGGAAGGAATGCTTTTATTAGATCAAAACCAATCGTGGCGGGCTTGCCTTGCTCACCGTTTGACTTGGTGACTCTGAATAACTTTGTGCTGATCGCACGGTCTAGTACCGGCGACGCATCTTTCAAATGTCTGCCTTATCAACTGTCGATGGTAGTTTCTCTGCGACTACCATGGTTGTTACGGGTAACGGGAATCAGGGTTCGATCCGGAGAGGGAGCCTGAGAAACGGCTACCACATCCAGGAAGGCAGCAG
>NW_020538828.1:0-20680 GCF_003426905.1 Ctenocephalides felis
TTTTCATTTTTCAAAATCGGGTTTGCTTGTCAATAAAGTTCTATTAATTTTTCAAAATCGAGTTTGCTCGTCAATAGAGTCCTATTTTATTTTTTCAAAATCGAGTTTGCTCGTCATAGAGTCCATATTTTCATTTTTTCAAAATCGAGTATGCTTGTCAATAGAGTCCAATTTTCATTTTCAAAATTGATTTTTCTCGTCATATAGAGTCCTATTTTCATTTTTCAAAATCGAGTTTGCTTGTCAATAGAGTCCTATTTTTATTTTTCAAAATCAAGTTTGCTTGTCAATAGAGTCCTATTTTCCTTTTCCAAAAACGAGTTTGCTTGTCAATGGATCTTGTTTTTATTTTTAGAAAGCAAATTTTGCTCGTCAATAGAGTCTTATTTTAATTTCCAAAATCGAGTTTGCTCGTCAATAGAGTCCTATTTCATTTTTCAAAATCGATTTGTTTGTCAAGAAGTTCTATTTTCATTTTTCAAATCGATTTTGTTTGTCAATAGAGTCCTATTTTCATTTTTCAAAATCGAGTTTGTTTCAATAGAGTCCTATTTTTATTTTTCAAAATCACAGTTTGCTTGTCAATAGAGTCCTATTTTCCTTTTCCAAAAACGAGTTGCTTGTCAATGGAGTGTTGTTTTTATTTAGAAAGCAATTTGCACGTCAATAGAGTCTTATTTAATTTTTCAAAATCGAGTTTGATCGTCAATAGAGTCCTATTTTCATTTTTCAAATCGAGTTGCTCGTCATGGAGTTCTATTTTTATTTTTCAAAATCGAGTTTGCTTGTCAAGAGAGTTCTATTTTCATTTTTCAAATCGATTTGTTTGTCAATAGAGTCCTAGTTTCATTTTTCAAAATCGAGTTTGCTCGTCAATGGAGTCTTATTTTCATTTTTCAAAATCGAGTTTGCTCGTCAATAGAGCCCTATTTTCATCTTTCAAAATCGAGTTTGCTTGTCAATAGAATCTTATTTTCATTTTTCAAAATCGAGTTTGCTTGTTAATAAAGTCCTATTTCTATTTCTATTTTTAAAATCGAGTTTACTCGTCAATAGAGTCCTATTTTCATCTTTCCAAAATCGAGTTTGCTTGTCAGAAGAGTCCTATTTTATTTTTCAAAATTGAGTTTGCTGTCAATAGAGTCTTATTGGCAATA
This sequence comes from Ctenocephalides felis, assembly GCF_003426905.1. Classification (NCBI taxonomy): domain Eukaryota; kingdom Metazoa; phylum Arthropoda; class Insecta; order Siphonaptera; family Pulicidae; genus Ctenocephalides; species Ctenocephalides felis. The sequence continues at coordinate 1,158 of NW_020538828.1, forward strand.
TCGAGTTTGCTCGTCAATAGAGTCCCATTTTCACTTTTCAAAATTGAGTTTGCTTGTCAATACAGTCCTATTTTTCATTTTTCAAAATAGAGTTTGCTCGTCAATAGAGTCCTATTTACATTTTTCAAAATCGAGTTTGCTCGTCAACAGAGTCCTATTTACATTTTTCAAAATCGAGTTTGCTTGTCCATAGAGTTCTATTATCATTTTTCAAAATCGAGTTTGCTTGTCAATAGAGTCCTATTTTCAATTTTCAAAATCGAGTTTGATCGTCAATAGAGTCCTATTTTATTTTCAAAATCGAGTTTACCTGTCAAAAGTCCTATTTTTTACAAAATCGAGTTTGCTTATCAGTAGAATCCTATTTCCATTGTTCACAATCGAGTTTGCTTGTTAATAGAGTTCTACTATCTTTTTTACAAAATCGAGTTTGCTTCCCATAGAGTCCTACTTTCATTTTTCAAAAATCCAGTTTTCTCTTGTCTATAGAGTCGTATCTTCATTTTTCAAAATCGAGTTTGCTTGTCAATAGAGTCCTATTTTCATTTTTCAAAATCGAGTTTGCCGTCAATAGAGTCCTATTTTCATTTTCAAGATTCTGTTTGTTCATCAGTCTAGTCCATTTCTCTCAATCTTCATGAGTTATGATCCAAATATCCGAGCAGAGTTCTGTTCTGATCAAACACAAGGATTCTGTAAGAACCAACTCTAGTTATAATAGTAGAACTCTACTCCACTGATAAATTGATTTCAGTTTTGAAAATTGGTAAAGTAAATATCAAAATGCTTGTTTTTTCGCGTGTTACTCTCTGGGATCAGAGACAAGGGAAATAACGAAAGATTCAACACAAACTATATAAAATGTTATTAAATTGGTAAGTATTGAAGGAGTTCTGCTGCTGAGGAGTGATAAAAAAAGGGACTCTACTGGACAAAACTCCAAAATATTTGTTTCGTCATTAATCAACAATGGTAGCCCAAAAGTTCCAACAACTTGGCTTAAGACGACCGAATTGATACCATATTCAAATCTAATTCAATTCAGTAACTAGTCGTGAGTTGGTCTTCTACACAATTGCTTCGCTAGCCTCGCGCTTTAAAGTACTGGCCCTACTTGTGTTAAATAAAAGACAAAAACAGTAAGGATAATTTTACAGGATGTTTTGCATTTTCAATTGATTTATAAAGCATACACTTGAAACTTATATTTTTTGGAGCCCCTTTGACCCATTATCTGGCAGGGGCCAAAAATTCAATATCCACTATAAATAAAATTCATCGACGGAAGTTTGTGGAATTTTTTAAATTTTTTATGGAGAAAATAGTGCCAGAAAATTTTCCGAAATTATCACAGACTTACGGAAATTGGTTTCTTTCTTTTGGCACAGTAAGTAGAGTTTTTTCCTCTTTGCTCGTTGCATTTGTTGCTTATTTTCCATTCTTTTCAAGAAAAATCTCGATATCATTTTTCTGGGTCTTCCTTAGAGTCCATACCTCTGATCCTTAAATATTCAAGCACCGATTAGTAAAGCAATTTCCTCAAAATAGATCCAGTTTGTTAGACAGTAAAATTCCTTTCTTACTTTTATAAATCTACAGAGTTTGCTTTGAAACTTTTATTCTAATCATAAAGAAACGGCTTGGCCGATTGTCGGGGCGTTCAAGTATTACGTAAGCACTATAGGGGGGCGGCAGTTGTTGATTTGCCTATTTTGGGTTGACATGGGGGGCAGGGAAGTCTGGATGATGATTACGTCATTGTATTTTATTTTTTTACATTAATTGCAAAATGTTTACGTAAGTATGGGAGTAGGGGGTAGAGCTTTGCTTACTTTTGCTGACAAGGGGAATGGGGGGTAATAATTGTGATAAATCTGCTAACGTAATACTTGAACGATCCCTCGTGCAAAACTAATCTTTACGAGTCCTTATCAAGATACATCGAAAACTTTTTAATTTTTTAAATCGATCCAGCTAAATTTGAACACATACACACTTTTACCAAATGTGGTCCCAAACGATTCAAAATGACTCTAAACGTCGAGAAAACAAAATCGGATTTTTTGGCTAAAATATAAACTTCTCCTTTAGGAAATTAATTTGAGACAAATAAAAATAAAGATAAATAAAGATAAAAAGTTCTTTCACAAGAACTTGTGACGTCATTCTCTGTCACTTTTTTACAAGCAAAACTTTTAAAGTTTTGCTAAAGATTCTCGAAGTTTCATAATAGGCCCCTACCAGATAATGGATCAAAGGGGCTCCAAAAAATATAAATATGAAAAATTTCAGGAGTTCATAATAAATCCAATTAAGTTTAAGTATATTCACGCGCGCCATCACATTCTTATTATAAAAGTCGGACAGTATTTCACAACGCGCGTTAACAGAAAAACTGTTACACGACTAGTTACTGGTTTAACAGAACGGGTTAAGACGATTTTACGAAATTTTCGGTGTACCAAATGAATAAAGAACGAACGAAATCATCAATTTTAGAACAGTCTTGAAAAATGGCAATTGATTTAAAGAGCTCTGCAGGACGCATCGTTTGCATCACAATTTTGTTTTTAATAAACTTTAATATTTTAAAATTTTAATAATAATAATAATAATTAACAGTTTAGGTTCTCGCGAAAGAATCCGATTTGCTAACTTTACGTTTTCTCGATGATTCAAGTCATTTTGAATCGTATAAGAATAAATTTGGAAAAAGTATGTGTATATGTGAGAATGTGAGTATGTATAAGTATAAATATTTTAAAAGCCATTTCTTTGTAATTAGATGCAAAGTAAATCTATATGTATATTTGAAATACTTCTATGTTTCGTAGCTAGCTATTGATTACAGCTGACGTCCACATTTGAATAAAAAACATTTTTAGAACACAAAATGAATGAAATGAAATATGTCCAACAAAATAATTAACTTCCTGTAGGGTAAGTTATTGTAATTGTCTAAAAATTCAAACTGAAAATTTTTGCTTATTTTCACGTTTTAGAGTTTTCTGAACATTTTGGCATACCTTAGAAAAAATTGACGTGTGTGTATGTTTTGTGTTTCCATTATTTTTCGTCCACGATTTCGAAAACACCGATCAACCAATTTGAATAATTCAAAAAACATCCGATTCTTTTTGATAAGGTGACGTGTTTCGATTTTCGAAAACAAAACAAAATTGAATTAAAATGATATAAAAATACAAAAAAACAATCATTTTAATGCATAGTTTTACAATATATTGCATATTAATTTGTAATCTGATAATATCTGTTGAGTATTTATGAAATTGAATTGTTGAAAAAACTAGTGGTGTATGGCATTGTGCCTTAAGGCAAATTGCTGGAGCTTCCCGTACCGTAATTAAAAATTTTGGTACGGAACCCAAAAAAAATTACACAAAATGTGTACACATTAATAAAATCTCTATAAAATATCTGATAATTTGATGTACATATATCCAATAAACATTTTTGACATTATTTTAACTTATTTTTATTGAGAGTCCATAACAGCTGGACCTGCCTTGCCAAAAATTTAATCAGATCTTCATCTTGTCAATACAAGTAATTGGTTTTTTAATTATACAAATCGGACGCTACGTTCTCTTAAAAACTGAGTTACCGCTCTTTTTGCCCCGTATCTCTGGAACGGCTAAACCTGCCTTCGCCAAAAACTAATTAGCATGTCTCCTTATCAATACGAATCGAATGTTTCTTGAATTATTCAAATCGGTTGACCCGTGTTCCCAAAATCGTCGACAAAAATTTGTATCCGCACACATAAGCACACACATACATCCGTTTTTCCAAGGTATGCCAAAATATTCAGAAACCTCTGAAACGTAAAAATATATAAAAAAATTCTTTTTCGATTTTTTGCGATTACTATAACTTGCCCTACGGGAAGTTAAAAATTTGTCTAATTTAAACAATTTTTGTTATAATAAATTTTAAAACATTAAGATTCTAGTAATGGTATTATCTTTTTAGTAGACAATTATTCATAGTGAAATTTTACATTTGTAACGTGACTCTATACGGATCAGAGACATGGACTCTATGAAAAAAAATACTACTGACGACTTTAACTTTAACTTGTAGGATTCTACAGACGAGCATATTATTAATAAACAATTTTCGAAAATTGCAGACGTTCGCAATATTCTTTGGACTCACTAGAGATTGCAATTTTAAACTATTTAAAACATTTAGTTAAAACATTTTCAGACTATCCAAAATATATTGAGACTATTTAGATTTTAGACCGTTTTAAGACAATCTAGAACATTTTTTTCAGATTGTCCAGAATAGTTTCAGACTATCCATAACATTTTCAGACTATTCAGAATATTTTCATACCATCTAGAACATTTTCGAGCTATTTAGAACATTTTCAAAAAGTCTAGAATATTTTCAGATTATCTAGAACTTTTACATACAATCTAAAACATTTTCAAATGTTTTAAAATATTTACAGATTAATTTAGTTAGTCCAACAATCAAAATTGAATTTTTTTGCATATCTGCACGTTTCAGAGGTTTCTGAACATTTTGGCATACCTCAGAAAATATGGATGTGTATGTGTGTGTATGTATATATGGATACAATTTTTTGTCCACGTTTTTGGGAGCACGGATCAACCGATTTGACTAATTCAAGAAATATTCGATTTCTATTGATCGGGAGATGTGCTGATTAGCTTTTGACAAAGGCAAGTCCAGCCGTTTCGTAGATACGGAGCAAAGAGTGCAGAGAATAGAAATCCAGTTTTTGAGAGAAGGGAACATCTGATTTAAATGATCCAAAAAAACATTCAATTCGTAATGACGGGGAGAAGTGGTTATTAGTTTTTGGCAAAGGCAGGTCCATCCGTTTCGAAGATACAGAGCTAAATGCAAAAAATAGCAGTTTTTGAGAGAACTAAGCACCCGATTTGAATGATTCAAAAAACTTTCTGCTTTTGTTGACGAAACGATAGCTTTTGGAGTATATTTTTTTAATTTTTAAAAAATATATTTTTTGATATCGAAAATAATTTGGATATTAATTTTGATTTTAGCTAAAGTTCTAAAACTCACTTATATACTTCAAATAAATGATTTTAACTTTGCAATTCAGTTTATATAATCAATAGGTACTTAGAAATATGAGATAAGGTCCTTAATTCTAACTACGCTTGAGTACATTGGTTTATTTACTTTTCTATGAATATATAAATGTCGTCGTCCAATTCATACGCTCTTATATTTTGTCTGTAAAATAAAAATAATAAAAGTAATACTATTTATAATAATCTATTTGAAAACATTTAATATTCCTCGAATATTCCATTACGGCATGGGAAGTTCCAGCAATTTGCCTCAAGGCACAATTCTATACACCACTAGTTTTTTCAACAATTTAATTTCATAAATTCTCAACAGATATTATTAAATTACAAATTAATATGCAATATTATGTAAAATATGCATTGAAAGTAATAAATTTTTTGTATTTATGCATCTTAAAAATTTAGTTTTTTTTCGAAAATAGTATTTTGGAAACAGATATACGTGCCCCACTTTTAAGGCCGTATAGTTTTTAGTCATTATTTTTACCATGATGATTAGAATTTTATTTACAAGAAATTTTTTATTAGTAATAAATATAAGTTTATGTATGTATATTTTAGATAGTTATACAATTGTATAGAAATATGTATGTATAAATTATTATAAACGAAATAAATAAAATCTTTAAAACAAAACAAGAACTAGTGGTGTATGACATCGTGTCTTAAGGCAAATTGCTGGAACTTCCCGTACCGTAATGAAATATTCGAGAAATTTTAAACGTTTTCAAATATAAATTATCACAAATACTGTAACTTTCATTATTATTGCCATCTTGTTATATCTGAGCAAATCAAATGTAAATCATAAATCAATTTATCTCCAGAACATTAACAATCGTCATTTCATTTTGAATTCAATTTCAAAAAAAAATTGTTGCCTAATTTACACAAAATTGAAAAAGTGCTCCCGTATAGTCACAGTCTAAACGCATTTGCAAATAATTCTGTGCGACATTTTCACTTATACAGTGCTTAGCTTGACGGCTCAAAAAATGCCATTTTTTTACACTTAGCTCCGTATCTCCAAACCGCTGGGCCTACCTTTTCCAAAAACTAATAACTACTTTTCCCCGTCATTACGAACTGATCCGTTCTCTCAAAAACTGGATTTCTATTTTCTGCACTCTTTGCTCCATATCTCCGTAACGGCTGGACCTGCCTTTGCCGAAACTAATCAGCACATCTCCCTATTAATAGGAATCGAATGTTTTTTAAACCATTCTAATCGGTTGATCCGTGCGCCCGAAAACGTGGACGAAAAATGCGGACATACAAAACACACACACACACACAATGTTCAGAAACCTTAAAAACGTCGAGAAATGCAAAAATTTTCTTTTTCGATTTTCGGCCCATTACTATAACAACCCTACGGGAAGTTAATGGTAAGACCTGACTCCTACTGAGAAAGCGCGTCCCACAGTTTAGGAACCGCGGAGTTAAGTATTAAAATTGTTTCAGCAGTTTTTTTGAGGAAACATCGACAAAGTTCAATTTTCGACTAACATACACACATAAATACTTTTTTCAAATTTAGTTTCAAACGATTAAGAATGACTTGAAACTTCGAGAAAACATAAAATTAATCATTAAGATTTTCTGACGAAAACATAAACAAGTTAACCTGAGACAAAAATACACAGGGCACTTCTTTCACAAAATCTAGTGAAAATTTTTTATAAAGTTACTAGCAAACCCGACGAACTCCGTTTCGCCACCAGATGGTTTCGTGAGAAAGATGAAGAAATTTTTTGTTTGTTTTAAATTTGAAAAGGAAAAATTTAATTTTATATACAACAGTAATGAATTTATTTCGATTACAAAAATGAAGTATTTTTTAGTTGAACTTCTCTAAGTAAATGAAAGTGAATCCATAATTAATTCGCAAATTTTCAACTAATTTTCTTAGCTATAAACGAAACGAAATCGTTTTGTGCGTTCTGGAGTTATATCGTCAGGAAGGAAAACCCGACTTATTTTTATATATATAGAAGATAATCTATTTGAAATTATTTAAAACAGTTATTGATTATTTTTATTACTCGAATTTTTAATTACGGTGCGGGAGTTCCAGCAGCTTGCATTAAGGCACGATGCCATGCACAACTAATTTTCTTAGCTATAAACCTTGCGGAGCCCGAGACCTTTCCAACGAATACAAAATTGTCGAAATCGGTTCGTGCGTTCTGGAGTTATTTCGTCAGGAAGGAAAACCCGACTTATTTTTATATATGTAGAAGATAATCTTTCTGAAATTATTTAAAACAGTTATTGATTATTTTTATTTCTCGAATTTTTAATTACGGTGCGTGAAGTTCCAGCAGCTTGCATTAAGGCACAATGCCATGCACAACTAATTTTCTTAGCTATAAACCTTACGGAGCCCGAGACATTTCCAACGAATGCAAAATTGTCGAAATCGGTCGTGCGTTTCTGGAGTTATTTCGTCAGGAAGAAAACCCCAACTTATTTTTATGTATATATAGAAGATAATCTATTTGAAATTATTTAAAACAGTTATTGATTATTTTTATTACTCGAATTTTTAATTACGGTGCGTGCAGTTCCAGCAGCTTGCATTAAGGCACGATGCCATGCACATCTAATTTTCTTAGCTATAAACCTTGCGGAGCCCGAGACCTTTCCCACGAATGCAAAATTGTCGAAATCGGTTCGTGCGTTCTGGAGTTATTTCGTCAGGAAGGAAAACCCGACTTATTTTTATATATAGAAGATAATCTATTTGAAATTATTTAAAACAGTTATTGATCATTTTTATTACTCGAATTTTAATTACGGTGCGTGAAGTTCCAGCAGCTTGCATTAAGGCACGATGCCATGCACAACTAATTTTCTTAGCTATAAACCTTACGGAGCCCGAGACATTTCCAACGAATGCAAATTGTCGAAATCGGTTCGTGCGTTCTGGAGTTATTTCGTCAGGAAGGAAAACCCGACTTATTTTATATATATAGAATAATCTATTAAAATTATTTAAACAGTTATTGATTATTTTTATTACTCGAATTTTAATTAGGTGCGTGCAGTTCCAGCAGCTTGCATTAAGGCACGATGCCATGCACAACTAATTTTCTTAGCTATAAACCTTGCGGAGCCTGTCCTTTTCAACGAATACTAATTGTCGAAATCGGTTCGTGCGTTCTGGAGTTATTTCGTCAGGAAGGAAAACCTACTTATTTTTATATATATATAGAAGATAATTGGCCCCTACCAGATACTGGATCAAGGGGGCTCCAAAAAATAAAAATATCGCGAATCTACTACACTCTTGTATACTTAAACGTGCACCATATCGTATACATACAACAGTCGGACAGTACAACAAAGCGCGCGCTATCAGAACAATTGTTACACGACAAGTTATTAAATTCTGGATCCATCCTGGTGTACGGGTTAAGACGATTTATCGGAACCTCCGGTGTAACTAATATAAATTTGTCGAATAAAACTTCACAAAAGTCTTAAAAATTGATAATAAATTAACGAGCTTGCAGGACGCACCGTTTGCATCACAATTATGTTTACAATAAATTTTAAAAAGCATTAAGATTCTAGTAATGTTATTAATTTGTTAGAATACAAATGTAACGTACATTTGTAACGTGGTTCTATACAAATCAGAGACACGGATTCTGAGAAAGGTTTCTGAACATTTTGAAATACCTCAGAAAAAATGGTTTTATGTGTGTGTATGTATGTATGGATACAATTGTTTGTCCACGTTTTCGGGCGCACGGATCAACCGATTTGAATGGTTAAAAAGAACATTCGATTCCTATTGATACCGAAATGTGCTGATTAGTTTTTGGCAAAGGCAGGTCCAGCCGTTTCGGAGATACGGAGCAATGAATTCAGAAAATAGAAATCGAGTTTTTGAGAGATTGGAGCATCGGATTTGAATGATCCAAAATGCATTCAATTCGTAATGACGAGGAGAAGTCATGATTAGTTTTTGGCAAAGGCAGGTCCAGCGGTTTCGGAGATACAGAGCTAAATGTGCAAAAAATGGCAGTTTGAGAGAACTAAGGGTCCGATTTGAATAAACTTTCTGCTTGTTTTAACAAAATAATTGCTTTTGAAAAAAAAAATTCTCATTTTTTTTTCAAAAATTTTTTTCAAGAATTTTGTTTTTATATATGTCTGGAAAATAATTCAGATTGTAATTGTAATTCCGACTTAAGTTCTAATATACTTTAAACAAATATTTTCAACTTTGCAACTCAGTTTATATAATTCTTATAAATATTAGACAATATTACGATATTTATAATAATCTATTCGAAAATATTTAATATTCCTCGAACTTTTCGTTACGGTACGGGAAGTTCCAGCAATTTGCCTTAAGGCACGATGTCATACACACCACTAGTTTTTTAAGAGATTAATCTACTTTAGAATATAACTAGTATGCGATTACCCTTAGAATTTAAAAAGTTGCTAAATTTGAATTCTGTCAAATTTAGTTTAAATTGAAACCGCTGGACCTGCCTTTGCCAAAAACTAATCACCACTTCTCCCCATCATTACGAAATGAATGTTTTTTAGATCATTCAAATCGAATGATCCGTTCTTTTAAAAACTCGATTTCTATTTTCTGCAATTTTTGCTACGGATCTCCGAAACGGCTGGATCTGTCTTTGGCAAAAACTAATCATTCTCCCATCTCCCTATCAATAAGAATCGAATGCTCTTTGAACCATTCAAATCGGTTCATCCGTGCGCCCGAAAACGTGAACAAAAATTGTATCCACACAAAGCACATACACACATACATCAATTTATACTAAGGTATGCCAAAATGTTCAGAGACCTCTGAAACCTGAAAATATGCAAAAAAAATATTTTCGAATTTAGGACGATTAGTATTATTTACCCTACGGGAAGTTAATAAATCTTTATTTATAAGTCCAAAAAAACTTTAAATGTTTTAACTATTCGAACACAACTTCAATTGCAGGCAAAAATCATAATTTCTCATCCTCATAACAGCCTAAAATAAAAGCATAATTCTAAATCAATAATAATTATAATTATTTATTATCTAAGCAAACAATTTGTAAATGTGAAATCAATCTAAAACATATATAGAATTATCATATTCAATTCAATCGATAATTATAATCATTAGAGTTTAATTTTGATTACACAATGAATATCACATTTGTCAACGACTAGATTCTTATACATGCTTACATTTGCCAGGCATGCAAATGTAAGCCTTGACTGAAAAATTTAAACCAAAACAAACACCTTATTGAAAACCATTTGTGTTACAAATCATTAAAATAAAAAACAAAAAAAATACAAAATTTGTTCAATAATGCTCCTTGAGTAAAAGCCATAATAATTGTAAGCATTACAAATCATTGAGATGTTTTTAATTATCATCCTAAGAGGGCATTCTTCATATCATGTTCAAGGAGGATGAATATATTCAATTTAATTGATTATTAGAATCATCATAATTCAATTTTTTTTGCTCGACGACCATTACATTTGTCACCGACTAAGTTTATGCACAGATCAGAAGATCAGTTAAGCTACAAATGTAGATATTGAGATAAAAAAAAAAAAATAAAAATAAACTGATATAAACACTTTGTTTTACAAACAAATTTCAAAAGACTAATCCGCATGAAATGTCATCAGAAATTAAAACATAATTCACTCTTATTGCTCAACGACTACAAATTTTGTCATCGACTAGGCTTCACTGTACTGATTGAGAAGTCGAATCGGTTTTTTAGTTTCAGTACATGCAAGTTTCGAGCTAAAACTATAAACTAAAGCAACACTTTTCTTAAACAATGATAAAATTGAAAACACAAAAAAAAACAATGCGAAGACAACATTGGTTCTAAACCTCACTATTCGGGTAACTCATTTTAGAAATATTTTGACAAATCAATATAGTGATATGTAATAAACCATATTTCATAAAATACTAGCAACCCGACGAACTCCGTTTCGCCACCAGATGATTTCGTAAGAAGATGAAGAAATTTTTTGTTTGTTTTATATTTGAAAAGGAAAAATTTGATTTTATTAAACAACAGTAATGAATTTATTTCGATTACAAAAATGAAGTTGAACTTCTCTAAGTAAATGAAAGTGAATCCGCAAATTACCCGTTTCATTGAAGTGCCCTTTGGTAAACCACAATTTTTGTTTTTTGGTCTGACCTTAACACAAACAAAGCGGATGGTTTTCCAACTCGTGAACAGGCAACGTAAACTGCCCATGTGAAAAACAATGATTTTCTAAATAATCTATTTGAAATTATCCCGCAAACACTAAGCGATTGGCCTTGCGACTTGTTATTGCGAAGCAAGACGAACTGGAAATTGCAATCGTTTGAAGTCAAACGGAAGACCAGTCGGAATCATTGGTATGTCACAAAATCGCCAGCAAATTTTTAATTGAATGGTGAAATTCATGTGCGTGTACATCATTATTCTTTGCGGCAAGAATTGCTCGTTGTCTTAACCAAGCATAATTCTGATAATTCTCACTAATGTCATTACTTGAATTTTTAATTACGGTGGCGTGAAGTTCCAGCAGCTTGCATTAAGGCGCGATGCCATGCACAACTAATTTTCTTAGCTATAAACCTTGCGGAACCCGAGACCTTTCCAACGAATGCAAAATTGTCGAAATCGGTTCGTGCGTTATGGAGTTATTTCGTCAGGAACGAAAACCCGACTTATTTTTATATATATAGAAGAAAAGATAATCTATTTGAAATTATTTAAAACAATTATTGATTATTTTTATTACTCGAATTTTTAATTACGGTGCGTGAAGTTCTAGCAATTTGCATTAGAGCACGATGCCATGCACCACTAATTTTCTTAGCTATAAACCTTGAGGAGCCCGAGACCTTCCCAACGAATGCAAAATTGTCGAAATCGGTTCGTGCGTTATTTCGTCAGGAAGGAAACCTGACTTATTTTTATATATATAGAAGGTAATATTGTTGTAAAGGTTTCATACCCCTGGCGCATTGCAGCAGGTTGTGTAGCCCTAGTTACTTGAACCACTATAAAACCTGTGCAATGCGTACAACGTCATTCTTAGAACAGTCGCCGACTGGAGTTCATGTAACTATTATTCAATAAAGAAAATATTAACAATAAGTATCTTATCAATACCAAAGACAAGAACCAAAAGTGAACAATTAGTTCCATCGAAACACTCGGGGTAGCAACCATTCCGTGTAAAAGCTCAATGCCATGAAGATTGTCACCTTCATGGCCAATATAATAAAACGAAAATACGTCCGAACAGTCGTCCAAGCACCTGCCCAATACAATTTAATAGTTTTATCAAATGATAATCCAAGAAATCATTTTTAATGCTAACAATAAGACCAAGTGGAATTATTATATTCAAAACAGTTAATTATAAGAATGACTATAGTTCAATTATCATTGCTCAATGACCATTACATTTGTCACCAACCAAGTTCTTGCACCATCGAAAATCCAGTCTGTTATTTTATATACAAATGTAAGTCTCGAGTTAAAACTATAAACTTAAGAACCACTTCTTTGAGACCAATTTGTGTTACAAATCATTATATACACAAAACCAATGTGAAGACTACATTGAGCCGTACATTGAACTAGTTTTTCAAAATCAATTTGTATTACAAATTATTACATACAAGGAAAATAATGTGAAGACAACATTGGTTGTCATTCGGATAACCCATTTTAGAAATACACCAACAAATCAATTTAGTTTTGTTAAATGATGATCCATAAGGCATTTTTAATGCAATGGTCAAGTGGAATTAATATATTTAATTCATTATTGAAGTAAAACTTCTTTAGGTGCAACTAGGGTGTAAATCCGTACGAATGCAACGGAAGTGCGTTACGGCAGGTAAGATAAGAGTCGAGTGCCAATGATTCGTCATTCGCTCTCGACAAAATCATTTATTTACGGATCGATTATAATTAGTCGTCGTATGTGAATAGAGATCTGTCGTTGTATGCGTACCGACATCAACGTTGTATGCGTACCGATATCAACAAAGAAATCGGCATAGATAAATAAACATTTTAGAGTTACATCGTAGTACAAATTTTGATTTAATGAAAAATGCCTGAATCAGAAGAATATTTAACCCTGTTCCTTAAAAATAATAATAGTAATAATAAAGTCTCCAGTTGAAAATTAAACCAAGACAAATACTTTATATAAGTGCACTTTAAAAACATAATACTGAGTAACTGCAATTAGTCTGTTTATCTCTTGAACCACAACAGCCCGCTAAGCGTGAAGAACAAGCGAACACTTTACTTGACACTAATAAGACCGATACTGACATACGCCGCTCCGGCATGGAACGCGACGACTAAGACTAACTTACGAAAACTACAGACATTACAAAATAAGACACTACGACTCGTACTCAACAAAATAAGGGACCCACTGACTAGATATTACTACTCTTCAAAATACATACACAAACAGACTGACGTACCGACAATACTCGACTACATAAAAAAGCTCACTGAGAATTTTTATCTAAAATGTGGGGATCATCCTAATATGAACATCGCGGGCCTCGGCCAATACACAAGAGACGATATTTGGTATGGCAATCACGCCATGCCAAAATATATACTGATCGACCCATAGCGGCAATTGATACTTGGATGAGAATAAATCTTTTATTTTGTTTTTCTTTTTATTTGTATAATTAACTATTATTATAAATATTGCTTTGTGGTTTTTTTTTGGGAGAAAAAGTTTTTTTCCTCTTTTTTGCCACACGATCTGTCTCACTGTGTTCACAATATTCACTGTATATATTTAGATCAATTATGTAATATAAAATACCCATGGGTAAAAAATATGTGATAACTAACAATGCAAATGTATGATCAACTATTATTATTTATTATTAATTAGTCTGTTTAGCTCAATTTTTGTTGCTCGATGAATATTACATTTGTCATCGACTAGGTTCTTGTACAGATCAATTTCAAGTTCAATTTTCGACTAACATAAACACAAATACTTTTTTCAAATTAGTCTCAAACGATTAAGAATGACTTGAAACTTCGAGAAAACATAAAATTAATCATTAAGATTTTCTGACGAAAACATAAACTTCTCCTTCGAGAAGTTAACCTGAGACAAAAATACACAGGGCACTCCTTTCACAAAATCTAGTAAAAAATTTTATAACGGTTATAATTGGCCCCTACCAGATACTGGATCAAGGGGGCTCCAAAAAATAATTAAAAAATATCGCGAATCTACAGCTCTCAAACGTGCACCATCGTATGATCGCATACTTACAACAATCGGACAGTATAACAAAGCGCGCGCTATCAGAACAATTGTTACACGACACGTTACTAAATTCTGGATCCATCCTGGTGTAAGGGTTAAAAACAATTTAGAGGAACCCCTGGTGTAACAAATAAAAATTTGTCGAATAAAACATCAATACTAACTTCACAAAAGTATTAAAGTCTAAATTGGTAATAAATTAACGAGCTTGCAGGACGCACCGTTTGCATCACAATTATGTTTACAATAATTTTTAGTGCATTAAGATTCTAGTAATGTTATCAATTTGTTAGAATACAAATGTAAAATTTTACATTTGTAACGTGGTTCTATACAGATCAGAGACACGGATTCTGAGAAAGGTTTCTGAACATTTTTAAATTCCTCAGAAAAAATGGTTTTATGTGCGTGTGTATGTATGCATGGATACAATTGTTTTGTCCACGTTTTCGGGCGCACGGATCAACCGATTTGAATGGTTAAAAAAACATTCGATTCCTATTGATACGGAAATATGCTGATTAGTTTTTGGCAAAAGCCGTTTCGGATATACAGAGCAAAGAATGCAGAAAATAGAAATGAGTTTTTGAGAGATTGCAGCATCGGATTTGAATGATTCAAAAAACATTCAATTAGTAATGACGGGGAGAAGTGGAGATTAGTTTTTGGCAAAGGCAGGTCCAGCGGCTTCGGAGATACAGAGCTAAATGTGCAAAAAATGGCAGTTTTTGAGAGAACTAAGCGTCCGATTTGAATAATTCAAAGAACTTTCTGCTTGTTTTAACAAAATAATTGCTTTTGTAAAAAAATTTGTCTCATTTTTTTTCATTTTTTTCAAGAATTTTTTATTTGTATATCGAAAATAATTCAGATTTTAATTGTATTCTGACTTAAGTTCTAATATACTTTAAACAAATATTTTCAACTTTGCAATTCAATTTATATAATTCTTATAAATATTAGACAATGTTAAAATATTTATTTAAATATATTAAATGAAAACATTTAATATTCCTCGAACATTTCGTTAGGGTACGGAAAGTTCCAGCAATTTGCCTTAACACACGATGCCATATACATACCACTAGTTTTTTTAAGAGTTTAATCTATTTTAGAATATAACTAGTATGTGATTACCGTTACAATTTAAAAAGTTGCTAAATTTGAATTCTGTCAAATGGACCTGCCTTTGCCAAAAACTAATCGCCACTTCTCCCCGTCATTGCAAAATCCGATGCTCTGATCTCTCAAAAACTCGATTTCTATTTTCTGCATTCTTTACTCCGTATCTCCAAAAGGGCTGAACCTGCCTTTGCCAAAAACTAATCACCACTTCTCCCCGTCATTACGAATTGAATGTTTTTTGGATCATTCAAATCGGATGATCCTTTCAAAAACTAGATTTCTATTTTCTGCATTTTTGCGACGGATCTCCGAAACGGCTGGATCTGTCTTTGCCAAAAGCTAATCAGCACATCTCCATATCAATAGGAATCGAATGCTTTTTGAACCATTCAAATCGGTTCATCCGTACGCTCGAAATCGTGGACAAAAAAATTGTATCCATACAAAACACATCTCAATTTATACTAAGGTATGCCAAACTGTTCAGAAACCTCTGAAACGTGAAGATGTACAAAATTTTTCATTTTCGATTTTTAACTTCCCGTAGGGCAAGTTATAGTAATCGCAAAAAAATCAAAAATGAAAATTTTTATATATCTTTACGTTTCAGAGGTTTCTGAACATTTTGGCATACCTTAGAAAAACTGGATGTATGTGTGTGTGTGTGTGTGTGTGTGTGTATGTATGTATGTATGTATGTATGTGTGTTTATGTATGTGCGGATACAATTTTCGTCGACGATTTCGGGAACACGGATCAACCGATTTGAATAATTCAAAAAACATTCGATTCGTATTGATAAGGAGACGTGCTGATTAGTTTTTGGCGAAGGCAGGTCTAGCAGTTCCGAAGATACGGGGCAAAAAGTGCCGAAAACGGTAACTCAGTTTTTAAGAGAACGGAGCGTCCGATTTGAATAATTCAAAAAACATTTCACTTGTATTGAGATGAAGAATCGATAAAATTTTCATGAAGGTAGGTCTAGCGGTTTCGGAGATATGGAGGAAAAAGTAAAAAAATGAGCCATTTGGCGGTCAAAAATAATCATTAGACATATGCACATTAAATTATCAGATATTTTATAGAGATTTTAACAATAAGTATACATTTTGTTAACATTTCTATGGGTTCCGTACCAATGCTTATGCGTTAGACAGCGACGCGGCGCTTACGCGCTTTATATTTTGTCTTTATGCAGTTAAAGCAGTACGATTGCTTTGAAAAGAAAGTTCAGATCTTCCACAATATGTCAAAATAAAGAAAAAAAAAATTTTTTTTTCAAAAAAAAAATTAAAAAAAAAATTTTTTAAAAAAAAATTTTTTTTTTCAAAAAAAAGTAATTTTTTGTCCAATTTATAGTTTCTCAAAAATCTTATTTTTTCAAAGTAAATTTTTTTCAAAAATGTTAATCGTTTTAAAAAAATAATAATTTTTGGTACGGGAAGTTCCAGCAATTTGCCTTAAGGTACGATGCCTTAATTGCCTTAAGACAGAATTTCACTTACAGCTAGTTGAACGGAAGGTTAATGAATTTTGTTAATAAGTCCACAAAACTAAGTGTTTTTAACTATTTAAAAAAAAAATAAAAGCTTCAATATCAAATATCATTATCTTAAGAACAGCATTTTAAAAGCATGATTCTAAATAAATAATAATAATCTAAGCAAATAATTTGTAAATGTGAAATCAAATCTAAAATAGATATGGATTTATCATTTCAATTCAATCGATAATTAGAATCATTATAGTTTAATTTTGATTACACGATAAATATCACATTTGTCAACGACTAGATTCTTATACATGCTTACATTTGCCAGGCTTGCAAATGTAAGCCTTGACTGAAAATTTTAAACCAACAAACACCTTATTGAAAACCATTTGAATTACAAATCATTATATACAGAAAACAATAAAAGACAAATTTTGTTATATAATGCTCCCTGAATAAAAGCTATAATAATTGTAATCATTACAAATCAATGAGGTAGTTTTAAATTATCATCCTAAGCGCATTCTTGATATCAAGTCCAAGGAGGATGAATATATTCAATTTAATTGATTATTAGAATCATCATAATTCAATTTTTTTGCTCGCTCGATGACCATTACATTTGTCACCGACTAAGTTTATGCACAGATCAAGAAGATCAGTTAAGCTACAAATGTAGATATTGAGATAAAAATAAAAAAATAAAATAAACTGATATAAACACTTTGTTTACAACAAATTTCAAAAGACTAATCCTGCATGAATGTATCAGAATTATCATATTCAACTCTTATTGCTCAACGACTACTAAATTTGTCATCGACTAGGCTCATGTACTGATTGAGAAGTCAATCGGTTATTTTATTATAAATGCAAGTCTCGAGTTAAAACTATAAACTAAAGCAATCACTTCTTAAACAAAAAAAATGAACCAGGACAAATACTTTGTCTATAGCCCACTTTGAAATAATAATACTGAACAGTTGCAATTAGTATTATTATAGCTCAATTTATATTGCAAGGTGAGTATTACATTTGTCATCGACCAAGTTTTTGTTAATATCGAGAAGTTATTCTGTTATTTCAGTTACAAATGCAAGTTTCTAGCTAAAACTATAAACTAAAGCAAGCACTTAATCGAGAACAATTTGTGTTACAAATCATTATATACAAAAAAACAATGTGAAGAAACATTGGTTCAAAACCTCACTATTCGGCTAACCCATTTTAGAAATATACTAACAAATCAATATAGTGATATATAAAGAACCTTATTTTATAAAAATATAATATTATTGTAAGGGTTTCATACCCCTGGCGCATTGCAGCAGGTTGTGTAGCCCTAGTTACTTGAACCACTATAAAACCTGTGCAATGCATATCAACGTCATTCTTAGAACAGTCGCCGACTGGAGTTCATATAACTATTATTCAATAAAGAAAATATTAACAATAAGTATCTTATCAATACCAAAGACAAGAACCAAAAGTGAACAATTAGTTCCATCGAAACACTCGGGGTAGCAACCATTCCGTGTAAAAGCTCAATGCCATGAAGATTGTCACCTTCATGGCCAATATAATAAAACGAAAATACGTCCGAACAGTCGTCCAAGCACCTGCCCAATAATACAATTTAATAGTTTTATCAAATGATAATCCAAGAAATCATTTTTAATGCTAACAATAAGACCAAGTGGAATTATTATATTCAAAACAGTTAATTATAAGAATGACTATAGTTCAATTATCATTACTCAATGATCATTACATTTGTCACCAACTAAGTTCTTGCACCATCAAAAATCCAGTATGTTATTTTATATACAAATGTAAGTCTCGAGTTAAAACTATAAACTTAAGAAACCACTTCTTCGAGACTAATTTGTGTTACAAATCATTATAGTTTATACACAAAAAGCAATGTGAAGACTACATTGGTTCAAAACCTCACTATTCGGATAACTCATTCCAAAAATATAGATACTAACAAATCAATACTGTTTTATCATTGATCATTATAATGATCATTACAATGATTATAGTTCAATTATCATTGCTCGATAAATATTGATATAAATTTGTCATCGACTAGGTTCTTATACAGATCAAGAAGTCATTTAGTTATTTTAGTTACAAATGTAAGTCTCGAGTTGAAACTATAAACTAAAGCAAATACTTACTCGAGAACAATTTGTGTAACAAATCAATATACAAAAAAAACAATGTGAAGACAATATTGGTTCAAAACCTCACTATTCGGGTAGCTAATTTTAGAAATACACCAACAAATCAATACTGTTTAATCAAATGATGATCCAATCAGGCATTTTTAAAGCAATGAACAAGTGGAATAAATATATCCAACTCAATTGATCATTACAATGATTATAGTTCAATTATCATTGCTCGATGAATATTACATTTGTCATCGACTAGGTTTTTGTACAGATGGAGAA
>NW_020538829.1:0-33223 GCF_003426905.1 Ctenocephalides felis
TATCATTTCTTTTCAAAGTTTTCTGAACATTTAGGAATAACTTTAAAAAATGAATCTATTAGTGTGTATATTTTGTGGCATAGCCAAGGAAATTCGTTTATGCATCCCAGACTGGGGTCTTTTGTCTGGGTATGTCGGGCTCAATACAGACCGATTATGTCTTTGCTTAACTCTTGCTTCTGGTCCTTACGGAAATCGCCATTAGGCATTACTTTTTGGGAGTTTTTTTTTAGAGTGTTCTGAAATTATACTTTACTTCTATTATTTAAACGTCACCCGTTTTTTAACTTCCAGTAGGGCAAGCGCAGTAAAAACGTTCTGAACATTTTGGCATACCTTAGAAAAAAATGATTTATGTGTGTGTGTGCGTGTATGTATTTGTGTGCGGATACAAATTTTCGTCGCAATTTCGGGATCACGGATGAAGCGATTTGAATATTTAAAAAAACATTCGATTCGTATTGATAAAGAGAGTGTGATTAGTTTTTGGCGAAGGCAGGTCTAGCCATTCAAAGATATAGGGCAAAAAGTGCCAAAAACGGTAACTCAGTTTTTAAGGAACGGAGCGTCCGATTTGAATGATTCAAAAAACATTTTACTTGTATTAACAAGATGAAGAACTGGTCAAATTTTCATAAAGGCAGATAAGCGGTTTTGGAGATCTAGTAAAAAAAGTAAAAAAAAAAATGCCATTTGGCGGTCAAAATAATCATTCGACACATGCACATCAAATTATAAAATTTCATATAGATTCTAACAATAAGTACAATTTTGTTTACATTCCTATGGGTTCCGTACCAATGTTTATCTTTCAGACGGTGACGCGGCGTTACGCGCTTCAATATTTACGGATCAACCGATATCCATGGTTCAAAAAACATTCGATTCCTATTGATAGGAAAATGTGCTGATTAGTTTTTGGCAAAGGCAGGTCCCGCAGTTACGGAGACAAATAGCAAAGAGTGCAGAAAATAGAAATCGAGTTTTTGAGAGAATGGAGCATCTTTGAGGAATGATGTAACAAACATTCAATTAGTAATGATTGGGAGAAGTGTTTATTAGTTTTTGGCAAAGGCAAGCCCAGCCATTTTGAAGATACGGAGTAAATGACCAAAACTGGCAGTTTTGAGAGAACTAATCGTCCGATTTGAATGATTCGAAGAACCTTCTGCTTGTCTAAACAAAATAATTGATTTAAGAAAAAAAAAATTGTTTCAACTTTTCTTTCATTTTTTTTGTATATCGAAAATAATTTAGATGTTATTGTTAATTCAGACTGAAGTTTTAATATACTTCAAACAAATAATTTCAACTTTGCAATTCAGTTTATATAATTCTTATAAATATTAGGCAATGTTACAATATTATAATATTCTATTTGAAAACATATTATTCCTCGAACATTTCGTTACGGTACGGGAAGTTGCAGCAATTTGCCTTAAGGCACGATGCCATACACCCTACTAGTTCAAAATTTGCTTTTAAAGCACGATGCCATGCACCACTAGGTGTTTTTTTTACACCAAAATACTTGTCCTATAAACTGTTTTTTTTAAGATAAGACTTTGACTTTACCTAATGTTTCCTGAGAGGCAACCAGTCTCGTATGTGTAGCGATTATATTATATATATATCTAATAGTTATTAATTGATATTGCAGCAATGTAAAAAAAATCATAAAGGTGATTATTTTATTATAGATATAAAGCAATTTTTTATTTAGTTAAGGATCTCGTTTAATTCGGTTGTACGAACAGAGATTCTTAACTAAATAATAATTTTATTATATTAATTTTCGTTTCATATAAACCAAAGTGGTTTTCGTTTTGGTGAATCAATTACATCTATCTGCTTTTAGTGTATATACCTCCGCTATTATTTCTATTAACTCCAATCATCAACTACGTCGAACAAGAATACCTAATGATATTTGCGGCTAAAGTTTTGCATCTGCCTCGTGCAAGGGTGCGGTTAGTGCGGCGCCCTATCCTTTATTCCGTTCCTCTTTGATTTTCCTAATTGCCGATTGAGCGAGTTTGCCACATTAAAAATTACGAGGTAATAACTTCTTGACTATTTAAATTATACACACTTAATAACATAAACCACTAACTATAATAAATACTAACCGCTGACGTGCTGATCAGTTTTTGGCAAAGACAGGTCAAGCCGTTTTGAGCAAAAAGTACAGAAAATGGAAATTCGGTTTTGCGAGAAACGGAGCATCCGATTAGATTGATTCAAAATACACTGATTATAGTTAGTTTTTGACCAAGACAGGTCCATATGTTTGAGAATTTTTAGAGAAAATGGAGCATCCGATTAGAATGATTCAAAAAAGATTTTGCTAAGTTTGACAGTGTGAAGAAACCATCGGTTAACCAGTTTCCTATGTGTAGCGATTACATAGTACATTTTACTTAGGATTATATTTGAGATCTATAACCTCAAATGGAAATTTGAGGTTGGAATAAACTCGAAACAAAAGAAAATAGATTTATAAAGCAATTTATCATTTAGGTAAAGTTCTCGGCATAATCTCGGTCAGCTCTGATAATGATAAAAATATATGGTAAACTTTGTTTGCACTCATATACGTATCATTTTCCAAAATATTCTAAAAGTTATATAATTAGTTTTTAAATTTATATAGGGTAGAGCGAAGTTTGAAGGACGTGGGTAAAAATATCTACCACCAATATCTCAAAAACAAGTAATGATTAATTTCTTGATCACTTTGTATTGATTATTAACTTTCCGTAGGAAAAGTTATAGTAACCGCAAAAAATCGAAAATAAATTCTTTACGTTTCAAAGGTTTCCAAACATTTTGGCATACTTTAAATAAAATGGATGCATGTGTATGTGTATGCGCGTGTGTGTGTGCTGATACAAATTTTTGTCTCGATTTCGGGAACATGGTTCAACTGATTTAAATGATTCAAAAAAATATTCGATTCCCACTGATAAGGAGACGTACTGATTAGTTTTTGGCTAAAGCAGATGCAGCCGTTTCGAAGATATAAAGCAAAAAGATCAAGAAATAATAATTTAGTTTTTGAGAGAACGGAGAAACATTTACTTGTATTGATAAAATGAAGAACTCTTTTAAATTTTTGGGGAGGCAGGTCTAGCGTTTCGGAGATCAAGTGAAGAAAGTAAAACTAGTGAGGCGCATGGCATCGTGCCTTAAGTGTACCAAAAATTATTATTTTTTTAAAAGATTAACATTGTTGAAAAAAATTTACTTCGAACAAATTAGATTTTTGAGAAACTATAAAGGGTATGGGCGCATTGCCATACAGAATCGGCCCCACCTTGGCATTTAAATAATTTATACGCCATTTTATAGGTCAAAATGATAAAAACAAATATACCAATTTTCAACTTTGAACCTCATCTTATTGCCGAGATATCATTGTAAATGATATTAGTTTTACTATACTAATTAAATGCCTAAAACTAGTGATGTGTCGTGCCTTAAGGCAAATTGCTGGAACTTCCCGTGTTGTAATGAAATACTTAAAAAATATTGAATGCTTTCTAATATTATTATTATAAATACTGTCACTTTTATCATTGGAATTTATAGACAAAATAAAAGTGCTTATAAATTGAACGATGACGTTTAAATATGTTTTCCTGAGAAGTATTTCTAAAAAGTGCATAAACTGAATGGCAAAGTTAAAATTATTTATTCTATTTCAAAAAATATATTTTTTTTTTTTTTTTTTTTGAAAAACAATCTTGTCGTCCGAAAAAGCAAAAGCAAAAAAAATATTTTCTTTATTTGACATATTTTGGAAATTCTGAACTTTTTTTTAAAGCAATCGTGCTGCTTTAACTGCATGGGGACGAAATGTCAAAGCGCGTAAGCGCCGCGTTAATTAAATCTTATATTAAAATCTCTGTAAAATATCTGATAATTTGATGTGCATATGTCTAATGATCATTTTTGACCGCCAAATGGCATTTTTTTCACTTGTTTTACTAGATTTCCGAAACCGCTAGACCTGCCTTCATGAAATTTAATGATCAATTCTTCATCTTGTCAATAGAAGTAAAATGTTTTTTGAATTTTTGAAATCGGACGCTCCGTTCTCTTAAAAACTGAGTTACCATTTTTGGCTCTTTTTGCCCCGTATCTTTGAAATGGCTAGACCTGTCTTCGCCAAAAACTAATCAGCACGTATCCTTATCAATACGAATCGAATGTTTTTTGAATTATTCAAATCGCTTCATCCGTGTTCCCGAAATCGTCGACGAAAATTTGTATCCGCACACACGTACGTAGACGCATACACACACACACATACATCCATTTTTTCTAAGGTATGCCAAAATGTTTAGAAGGTTTTGAATTTGAAGGTTTTGAAGATATTTAAAAATTTGTATTTTTGATTTTTTTGCGATTACCTACTATAACTTGCCCTACGGGAAGTTAAGTAAAAACGTCATTTTGCGGTCAAAAATGATCATTAGACATATGCACATCAAATTATCAGATATTGTATAGCGATTCTAATAATAAGTAGACCAATGTTTATCCATTAGACTGCAACGCGGCTTTTACGCGCTTCGATATTTTTTCTCTAAGAAAGCCACACAGCTTTCAAATTTTTCCAAGAATTACAAGATATAAAAAAATTAATTTTTCAAAAAAATATTTCTTTATAAAAAATTACAAAATTCTCAAAAATCTCATTTTTTCAAAATTTTCGAAATAAATTAAAACTTTTTCAAAAATTTAAATGTTTGGTAGGGAAATTACAGCAATTTGCCTTAAGGCACGATGCTATACACCACTCGTTGATTATTTTTATTTTTCGAATGTTTAACTACTTTAATGGAAGTGCCAGCAATTTGTCTTAAAGCACAATTTTTGATTATAATAATTTCAAAATATTGATTGAAGTGTCACGCTTGAAAGTAGTGACCAGGGTACGGTAGTAACAAAGTAAGTACCAGGGTACGGTAGTGACAGTTTTCATAACTGCTAAACTATATGGATTTTAAAAATAGGGTCCAAAGGTAAAAAATGAAGTATGAGTGTTCGAAAAAGTTTCCATTATTGCTTTCAATCAGTGCCTTACATTAACATAATCTGTAGGTACAGATTAAACAGATAATAAAAATATAACTTAACAAAGACAAAATACGAAAGAGAAAGGAAAAGAAAAATCAATGAAAGAAAAAAAATCCCTAAGAATTCTTGTTAACTTTATTTTAAAAACTGTGTATTGTTTTATATTATTATATTTTATTTATATGCTTTTATTAACGACAATGAAAGTAGTTATAAAGCAACATTCCAGGGACGGTTTTGATATACATAGCTAACTGGTAAATTAACAAAATAATGGCTGGTAATTAACAAATAAAAGTGACATAACCGTACCCAGTCTCCTCTACTTTCTGAAATATTAGCAACTAATGCGATATACTGAAAAGAATTGCACGAACTATTTCTTTGACGTTATATCGCCATTGTAATAGTATTTTGGAAGAAATTATGGGATATCAATATTATTACATTTACTGGCATGTGTCGTGATTAACATACCATAGGGTGAGCTGTAGTAATTGCAAAAAATGGAAATATTTTTTTTATATATCTTCACGTTTGAAAATCTTCTGAACATTTTGGAATACCTAGAAAAAAAAGTGTGTGTGTGCATGTAAGTATGTGCAGGAACCATTTTTCGTCGACGACTTCAAGAACACGGATCAATTCATTTGAATGAATAGTGTATGGCATCGTGCTTTAAGGCAAGTTGCTGGAATATTGGAGAAAAAAATCAGTAATTAATAAATATTGATCAATGTAATAACAATTGTTTTAAACATTTTCAAATAGATAATTATAATCACTATATATTTTATTACTCAAACAAAATACAGCGACGATCTTATCACTCAAAACACTTGAGAAAGTTTACATTAGCAGGATATGCCAAATAGATCCATCTGAGGATATATTTCTTACGATTAGAATAACGCATTGTATATTTTTGAAAATTTAAAGAAAAATTTGCTTAGTAAGTTTTAAAAATTAACAATCTTGGTACGGAATCCAACAAAATTGTAACGAAATTAGTACACTTTTTTTAAATTTTTATCTGATAATTTGATGTGCATATGTCTAATGATCATTTTTGACGGTCAAATATCATTTTTTTTACTTTTTTCTCTGTATCTCCGAAACCGCTAGACCTGCCTCACCAAAAATTTATCAATTCTTCATTTAGTCAATACAAGTAAAATGCTTTTTGAATAATTCAAAACGGGTTCTTCGTTCTCTCAAAAACTGAATTACCATTTTAAGCACTTTTTTCCTCGTGTCTTCAAAACGACTGGGTCTAACTACACCAAAAACTAATCAGCGCGTCTTCTCATTAATAGGAATTAAATGTTTTTTGAAATATTAAAATCGGTTATGTGTATCTGGGTTCGTCGACGAAACTTTGTATCCGAACACACACACACATAGACATACATCCATTTTGTCTAAGGGATGCCTAGAGATAATGAAACATGCTGGTTAGTTTTTAGCGAAGGCAAAAAACAATCCGTTTTGATAATACGGCGCAAAAAGTGTCAAAAATGGTAATTCAGTTTTCGAGATGTTTGCGGTTTAAGAGATTTGGATAAAAACGCCATTTGACAATCAAAAACGATCATTAGACATACGCACATTAAATTATCAGATATTTTATAGAGATTTTAATAATAAGTGCATATTTTTTAAGCATTTCTATGGATTTTGTACCAATAGAAATGGTTTGACTGCGACGGGAAGTTCCAGCAATTTGTCTTAAGGCACGATGCCATGCACCTCTAGTGTAATTATTGAGTTTAATAATTAATTATAAGTATAACTAGTGGGTGCATGGCATCGTGCCTTCAAATAGATTATTTATTATAAATACATACTGTAAATTTACAAGTGCTTTTTAAATTGGGCGATGAGCGTATTTTATAAACAACTTATGTGTTACAAGATTCCATTTTATTTTAATTCGATTTTTTTGATAATTTAGAAATTTTATGATAATTTAGAAATTTTTTCAAAATTTTGAAATTTTTTTCGAAGTTTAAAATTTTTTGGAATTTAAAAAAACGTTTTTTTAAATATTTTGAAAAATTGGAATTTTTTTAAAATATTCCATTTTTATTTTAATTTTCGAAATATTCTCAAATTTTTGTAAAAAATCTTTTTTTTTTAATTCTCGAACTTTAGTTTTTTTTTGAAAATGATGAAAATTTCGAATATTAGATTTTATTTAATTTTCAAAATTACTAAATTTTCTGTAAATGCATTTTTTGCACACCATCTACTTAAGCAAAATGTTTTTTGAATTAACCTAATCGGATAATCCGTATTCTCAAAAACTGCATAACCGTTTTTACACTCTTTACGCTCCATACCTCCGAAACAGCAAAATTGCCTTTGGCAAATCGCGTTACGATCGAGTACATACCGAATGATTTTTTAATCATACAAATCGCTTATTCTACACTGTCGAAAATGTCGAGAACGTTTGTTTGAGCCATGGAACGGCCAGACCTGCCTTCGCCAAAAACTAATCAGCACGTCTCCTTATCAATACGAATCAAATGTTTTTTAAATTATTCAAATCGGTTATTCCGTACTGTCGAAAATGTCGAAGACTTTTGTTTGAACCATATACATAAATTTTAAAATTAAAGTTTACACAAAATGTGTATACGTTATTAAAATCTCTATGAAATATCTGATAATTTGATGTACATATGTTCAATAAACATTTTTGGCCGCCAAATGGCAATATTTTAACTTTTTTTATTGATTATCTATAACCGCTAGGCCTGCCTTCCCAAAAATCACTAGTTGTTCAATTCGTCAATACAAGTGAAATGTTCTTTGAATGATCGAAATCGGACGCTCCGTTCTCTGAAAAACTGAGTTACCGTTTTTAGATTCGTTTATCAATACGAATCAAATGTTTTATGAATTATTCAAATCCGTTGATCGGTGTTCACGAAATTATCGATAAAAATTTGTATCCGCACACACACACATACACACATACACAAATACATACATCTATTTTTTCTAAGGTATGCCAAAATATTCAGAAACCTCTGAAACGTAAAGATAAATAAAAATTTTCATTTTCGATTTTTCTGCGATTACTATAACTTGCCCTACCGGAAGTTAATAACTTAGTTTTATGAAGATAGATTCACTCATAACAAATCAAATTATATTCGAGAACCGTTGAAACATGGTTGATGCGACAAATAACCCTTGATCCTAATTAATTGCAAGTAGACAAATATTTATCAAATTAATGTCAGAGCTGTCCCGCCATAATCTCTCGGCGCACATGTCATTCTACTGCGGACGTTGCCTGAACGTATTGTCTGTCACAACAGTTTTGCATGTCTCGCGTGACAATCAGTGAGCGGCAGCAGCTGGCTGTCGGTTGACCGGACACCGACCACAATACACCACGAGGAACTCAGGAAGGACAACTAAACGCCAAAACATTATAATTATGTCTCTGAATTGAAAGCCTAAAGACCAAAGGTGGAACTGGGAAATTTAATTGGATCATAAAATGTTCATTTCAAGCTATTTTGATACGTTTTTACATATGCTCTTATGTGTAGATTGATGCAAAAATAACAAATTTGTTTTACCTGCTTTTTCAGGTCTAACTAGAATAATTAACTTCCCGAAGGAGAAGTTTATGTTTTCATCAAAAAATCCGAATTGCTAATTTTATGTTTTCTCGACGTTTCAAGCCATTCTGAATCGAATGAGATCAAATTTGGAAAAAGTATGTGTGTGTGTATGTGAACAGATTTTTTGCCGTAAATCGACGTTTTTTCAAAAACGGCTGGACCGATTTCAAAAATTTAAAAGCCATTCGATATATAACGATGAGGACTAGCGTTTCTAACGACGATCGGCCGAGACGTTTCTTTGTAAATCGCAGAAAAGTGAAAACTTTTTCGTCCACGTTTTAGGCCGCAGTTCTGAATCGATTTTGAAAACTCAAAAACTGTTCGAAACATATTGGTTGGGAATCGACCTGATTAGTTTTTGGTAAAGATCGGCCGGGCCGTTTTCTTGTAATAGAGTGTTAAATTTTTTTTTTTTGACGATTTTCATAAATTTTTTTTGACGGTAGATACCATAGTCTTATAGATCATACTAAAATATTACGGTCCTACGACAAGTAGTTTAATTTTAAAAAATCGTCAAAGTTTGCAAAAATTAGCGTCGTTTTTTTGACGTTTGTCAAAATTAGAACTTTCATCGGCGTTTTCTCAAAAACGCTTGAACCGATTGCACAAATTTAAAAGCCATTCGATGTATTTTAATGTGGATTATCTTTTTTCAGTTTTGTGCAGCGATCGGCCGAGCCGTTTCTTTGTAATTTGAAAAGAAGTGTTAAACTTTTTTTCCACATTTGAGCTCATACTACTGAATCCATTTTAAAAAATCAAAAACTGTTCGAAAGATATTATTTGAGAATGATACTGATTGAATTTAGGTAGAAATCTATCAAGCAGTTTTTTTGCAATTAACTGCTAAAAAAAAATTGAAGCCGATTTTTATGGAACTTTTTTTGGCGATATATATCATGGTCTTATAGAACTTACTGAAATATTACGGCCTTACGACAAGTAGTTTAATTTTAAAAATTTATCAAAATTTGAGAAAATGAGTAGTTTTGTTGTCGTTTGTTAAAATTAAAATTAGATAATCTACTTGGTATAGCGATACAGTGTTTAGTCTTAATGAACATACTAAAACATTGACGTCCTACGGAAACTGGTTCAAATATAAAAATTGTTGATTTTTGAAAATTTGCTTTCGGAAAATAATCCGAAACGTGTTCGTTCGTTTTTAATTATGGGTTATAAATCCACTCGGAATACTTATAATAACTCATAAATTGATTTATTTTTTATTGATTAAGTAGATTATTTACACATATCGGGAAGTTCATGTAACTTGCCTCAAGGCTAAATACCAAACCAACTAGTTTTATTAACTAACTATTGCATGACATCACGCCTTAAGCAACTTGCTGAAACTCCGTACCGTAATTAATTTTTTTTAAAGCATTGATTTTTTCCAATAATATAGAAACAGTTAGATTATTTTGAGAATTCCTAACTTTTTTTGAATCCTTGAAAATTTGAAAAACATTTGAAAAATTTGAAATATTTTGGAAAACTAAAGAATCGAAATTTTTGAAGATTTAGATTTTTTTTTGAAAAATTTGAATTTTTTTTTTTTGGAACTCACAGAAATATAAACATAATTAAACCTTATTATTAAAATCGCTTTATAATTTTTCATGCTATGATGTGCATATGTCTAATGATCATTTTTGATCTTCAAACGACATTTTTAACTTCCTGTAGGGTAAGTTATAGTATTCGCAAAAAATCGAAAATAAAATTTTTTATATATCTTTACGTTTCAGAGGTTTCTGAATATTTTGGCGTACCTCAGAAAAAATGAATGTATGTGTGTGTGTTTGTGTGTATGTATGTATCTATAAGGAAACGTGCTGATTAGTTTTTTGGCGTAGGCAGTTCTAGCCATTCCGAAGATACGGGGCAAAAAGTGCCAAAAACGGTAACACAGTTTTTAAGAGAACGGAGCGTTCGATTTTAAAAATTCAAAAGCCATTTTACTTGTATAGACAAGATGAATAATGATTAAATTTTTGGAAAGGCAGGTCTAGCGGTTATGGATTCTCAATAAAAATAAGTAAAAAAATGACACTTAGCGGTCAAAAATGTTCATTGGACTTACGTACATTATATTATCAGATATTTTATAGAGATTTTAATAATCTGCACACATTTTGTGTAATTTTTTTTGGGTTCACATATATGGTTAAAAAAAATGTCCTCGACATTTTCGATAATATGGAATAACTTATTTGAATAATTTAAAAAACTTTTGATTCGTATTGATAAGGAAATGTGCTGATTAGTTTTTAGCATATACAGGTCAAGCCGTTTCGAAGATACGGGGAAAAAAGAACCAAAAATTGCAATTCAGTTTTTGAGAGCGTCCGATTTGAATAATTCAAAAAATATTTTATTTATATTGATTAAACGAAGAACTGTTAAAATTTTTGGATAGGCAGGTCAAACGGTTATGGACTCTCAATATTTTTTTTTTGGCAGTAAAAATGTTCACTAGACATATGCACATCAAATTATCAGATATTTTATAGAGACTTTAATAATGTGTACACATTTTGTTTAAATTTTTTTGAGTTCCGTACCAAGATTTTTAATTTTGAAGTGTATGTATATGGTTCAAACAAATCCTCGACATTTACGACAGTTTGGAATAAGCCATTTGTATTATTGAACAAACATTCGATACTCGATTGCGAATTTTATATTTCAAAATTATCAAAAAAAAAACAAATTTAAAAAAACTTAAAGAAATTTCTTGTAAGCATACACATAAGTTGTTTGTAGAATACGCTCGTCGCCCAATAAGCAAATATAAATATACAGTATGTATTTATAATAAAATAATCTATTTGAAATTATTTAAAACAATTATTGATTATTTTCATTCCTCAAATTTTTAATTACGGTACGGGAAGTTCCAGCAATTTGCCTTAAGGCACGATGCCATGTGCCCCACTAGTTTGAACATTTTATATTGGATCTTCGAAACCTTCGAAGGCTGGTCCGACAGCCTTTCCAAAATTTATAAAAAATTTAGTCGGTCAATATTTAGTTCAATAGAAGTAAAAATTTTCCTTCAGTCATTTGAATCGAACGTTTATCGTTCTCTCAATTGTATTTTTTTGCACTTTTTACACCGTATCTTTCAAACAGGTGACCTGTCTTTACCGAAAACTAGTCAGCAAGTCTCGCCGTTTGTAGGAAGCAAAGGTTTCAAAGGTTTTTGGGCACACCTCAGAAAAAATGTATGTGTGAATGTATGTGTGTGTGTGTGCAACTGTTCGTGTATATGTGCAATTGTTCATCGACATTTTTGGAAGTACCGCTCAACCGATTGGAGTGATTCAAGTTTTTGGGAAAGGTTGGTCCAGCTCTTTTCGATATACGAAGCAAAGAGTGCACAACCGTATCGTATTGCAAATCACGCCACATATAAATGTTCATTTTAATAGTTTTTACAAGAACCAATCTAATCTAAAATTGATTCTATTTATATAAAATTAGCACGTTTAAAGTTTAAAGATTTTGATTAATTATTATCGCGTTTTTCATCAATTCATTATTTTTTTAATTACAAAGTAAAATCTGATCATTCATTTTTAAATTATATTATTATATGGCGTCGCTGGGCACGCGACTGGGATTGAAAAAAAAATGAAAGAGTGGAAAATTTTACAGCTTTGGCATAGATTTGTATGGTACCTAGTTCCCAATCAAAAACTTTCGAATCTTCAGATTATAATATTTAAATCTCAATTTTTTCGCAAAAAGTTGGTCTTTATGCAAACCATTTGTAAGCTGTTTGTGCGCATCGGAAAATATTTGGGGTAAAATTCAGGTTTTTATGAAAATATGAATTAAAAATCAGAAAAAAACACTCACTGACTGAAAGCGTGTTGAAAAAGTACTCGATTACTAAAATGGCTAGTATGAAATATGTATAGTGAAAGCTGTGTGCAAATTTAAGTTTGAATTCCGCATTATAAAAATTAAAATTAAAATAAAATTGATTCCAAAAATAAAAAAAATGTTTTGGACAACTCTTGATAAAAATAAATAGTTCTTCGAAGTAAAGAGTTTTATGTATTATTCAATTTCAAAGTATAGAAAACTAAAATAAAGAAAATTGTTTTCAAAATGTAAAAATAAATGTTAGTGGTAAAAGACCCTTGATAAAAATAAATAGTATTTTGAAGTTAAAAAAAAGTTCTAATTCGGCATTAAAAATTTTAAAATAACGAAAATTGACCCCAGAATTAAATAAAAGTATTAATATAAATATATTGTTTTTTAACTTCACGAAGGAGAAGTTTATGTTTTTATAAAAAAATCCGATTCGCTAATTTTATGTTTTCTCGACTTTTCATGCCATTCTGAATCGAATGAGACCAAATTTGGAAAAAGTATGTGTGTCTGTGTGTGTGTGTGAACAGATTTTTTGCCGTAAATCGACGATTTTTCAGAAACGGCTAGACCGATTTTAAAAATTTAAAAGACATTCGATGTATCTCGACGAAGAGTAGCGTTCCTGAGTTTTATGCGACGATCGGCCGAACCGTTTCTTTGTATATTGCAGAACAGTGAAAACATTTTCGTCTACGTTGTAGCCCGCAATTTTGAATCAATTTTGAAAATTCAAAAACCGTTCGAAAGATATTGTTTGGGAATCGTGCTGATTAGTTTTTGGTAGAGATCGGCCGGTCCGTTTTCTTGTAATAAAGTGTTAAAAATTTTTTTTTCGACGATTCTTATTATTATTTTTTTGACGGTAGATTTCATAGTCTTCTAGATCATACTTAAATATTACGGCTCTACGACAACTCGTTTAACTTTAAAAATTCGTCAAAGTTTGCAAAAAAGTATCGTTTTTTGGCATTTGTCAAAATTAGACCTTTCATCGACGATTGTTCAAAAACGTCTGAACCGATTTCAGAAATTTAAAAACCATTTGATGTGTCTCAATGAGGACTATCGCTTGTCACTTTTGTGCGACGATCGGCCGAGCCGTTTCTTTGACATTTGGAAATAAGTGTTAAACTTTTCGCCCACATTTAAGCTCATTCTACCGAATCGATTTTAAAAAATCAAAAACTGTTCGAAAGATATTAGTTGGAAATGATACTGATTAGTTTTAGGTAAAAATTTACCGAGCCGTTTTCTTGTAATTAACTGTTAAAAAAAAATTAAGATATATACCATGGTCTTATAGAACTTACTGAATTATTACGGCCTTACGACAAATAGTTTAATTTTAAAAATTTGTCAAAGTTTGAGAAAATGCGTTGTTTTTTTGACGTTTGTTAAAATTAAAATTAAATGATTCACTTGGTTTAACGATAGAGTACTTGGTCTTGATAAACGTAATAAATCATTAATGTCCTACGGAAACTGGTTCAATTAGAAAATTATTGATTTTTGAAAATTTGCTTTTAGAAAATACTCCGAGTTAACGTGTTCGTTCGTTATCAATGGTGTGTAATAAATCCACTCGGAATACTTTTAATCACTCATAAAATAATTTATTTTTTATTGATTAAGTCGATTATTTACACATTTCGGGAAGTTCGTGTAACTTGCCTCAACGCTAAATATCAAACTAACTAGTTAAAGGTAAGATTTAAGCTTTTTCTTTAACCGAATTTGAGAAAAAAATTGTCAAAAAAATTAAAGGTGAACACCCTCATTAATTAAGAGTATGAAAAATACCTGATTCTCAGACTTGAAATTTGGCAAACATTGGTAAACGCGTTGCGGAGGAGTACGGTAACAAAGCAGGGAGTTGTTTTTGGGAAAAAAAAAAAAATTTTTTTGTTTATTTTCTTTATTTCATTTTTTTTGAATATCGAAATCATTCCGGATTTTAATGTTATTCCTAACTAAATCTCTAAAGCTTAGTTATATACATAAAAAAATAATTTTAACTTAGGAATTCAGTTTATGCAATTCTTAGAAATATGAGACAAGATCTTTTATTCTCACTTTCATTAAGTTCTGTTCACTTACTTTTCATGTTAACTTACATAAACGACATCGACCAATTTATAAGCTCTTATATTTTCTATAAAATACGAACATTAATAGTTTCAGCGCTTATAATAATACAAGTATGGAAGTATGTATATATATTTGAAACTTCAATAAGTGATTCTACTATTCTGTTCATATAAAGTTGTGCTAGTTCTAAGGATCCTCCATATTATCTTTGGGCAGCTTCTTCTTCAGTCTCCTTAAAGTTGGTGATCAAGAAGCTGAGTGATTATAGAGTTTATACGATATTCTAGTTTATGAAAACTATGGAATGATTAATTAACATTCGAATAGCCGTTCAGAAGCAGTTAAGTGACAAAACAAGTGCACTAGATTTATATATATATATATATATATATATATATATATATATATATATACTAGATGAACGGGCAGATGTTGTCCTGTACCCACGTCTACAATTTTTTAATATCCTATACTACTATTTACCGTTTACCTAAGAATAATAATTATTGTATTATGAGCGATGTTAAATGCAGAACTGCTTTAAATAAAATGATGAGTCTCAATTTGTCAACATATAGTATATTGGAAATTGAAGTCTTTTAAACGGTATAACAAATTCAGAAAAAATTATTATATAATATCCGCGGTAAAAGTACAATATTACTTCAGATTTCTCCACCTAAAATAATTGCTTCAAAAATGTCGCCTATAATTTTTATAATCTTGTATCATATTTTAACTGGTTTTTAGTAAGTATAATATTTAAATTACATTTTTCTTAGTAATAATTTTATTACCAGGGACGCTCCTGGGGTCCTCAGCGCCCGCATGCCATTTTTTTTAGTGCTCTCCCCCCCTCTATCATTTTGACTATTTTAACGGTTTAATATTAGAATTATTATCAATAATTAATATTAGGCTTTTGAAACATTTTACTTAAACATAACCATATCATAACACTGGTACTTTGTGTTGGATTATTTTAATTTAATTTTTCATTATTTAAGATATCCAGAATTGCATCTTAAGCTTCTCCTAATTGATATCGTAAGGGTCGAATTATATGTTTTCATCTCTACTTTTCCATTTGTTGTTTTAAAGTAAATTTTTCAACGTATGTTAAAAATATTGTGCAAAGATTAGTAAAAAATGCAAAGAAATCATATATTTCTTGAATTATATTGAAAGAAAAAACTATATTGAAAATTTTATATCCGAATCTTGTGTTGGCGCGCCCTAAGGAGTGCGCTCGTATTTTTCGTATGCGTCGCATTCAAGGAAGGACCTTGATTATTATTTAATTTAATATTTTAAGTAAATTAATTTGGCAAATTCTGTTCATATGTGTATCATTCAATCTCCCATACCATACATATACTTACCTTATATTAGTTTAATTTCTGGCACAACTCAGCTGCTTTTTGACAATAATAAAATAGACATTTCATTTTTTCTTTTTAAAATCATAAGTTTATTATATATATATATATATATATATATATATATTCTAATATTGATTAGGTCATTAAAAGTAAAGTAAATTGAAATTTTTGACAGGTGATAGTTTTCATTTGTTTTCAATGCCAAACAATGTGTCAAATATTTTCAATGGCAAACAATGACATGTCGTTTTTGCATTTTTTTTCATTTATTTCTCAAAATAATACTTTATTTTTATAATCACATACATCCAAATAAGTTCCCTTAACAAACTTATTTAAGAAAGATTTATCAGAATCAGAATAAATATTCAGGAGGTGTATATTGACATACATCATTACAGAAGAATTTTATATATAAGATATATATATATATATATATATATATATATATATATATATATATATATATATTTAATCGCAGATCACAAATCTCTCATTCACAATGGTGTACGACCACCTAAAAAGTACTAAATTTATGTAACTGACGGCCGCCAACCCACGTCTCGATCGATTAGCAGCGATAATGTACAATACTTAAATAAGTGTAATGGTTCCAATGGTTGAACACACTAATGTGACCGCATGCAAGACTCATTCGAAAATGTAAAAAAAACTAAAATAAAACAGACCAAACGATTAAAAACGACATCGAGGGTACAACAAAAAATCAACTGCTGACACGACATTCTCCGATATAACAGAAAGCATGAAAAAACGCTAAACAGCGATCACAGAACGGAAACTAAGCCCAACACTCGGCCGCTTTATGAGAAGTAAACTGCCCACCTCAACGGTGATTATTACAGAAATATCAAATATACGTAGAGGCCAAATGACATCGTGTTTTGCTTTAAGCATGTTTGTTAACTGACACTGAAAATATTAATTTCTGAACAACAGTACACAGAGTATATAGAATTTTAGAAATGTCAAATAAAATTGATCTTTTCTGAACATATATAACCCAAATTATTGTAGTCATATAAGTGATAGCAAAACTGACATTTGTAATAGGTACATAAAGTGCTAGAATTACTACTAGCTCTTTATAATTATATGAATATTGTAATGAATTATAAATTAAGATGATTTTATCATTATATTGTTTATTATCATCTACACTATAAGCCTTATAGTATGAGGTGTTGATAACAACGCAGTGATTTTTAATTTAGTTGGTTTTTTATTTAGTTCCGTTTTTTCTAAACTAAATAAAACTTCTAAGATAAATGCAAAATGTTACTCTTAACTGTAGGTGAGGCTTGCTGTAGCTTTATAACAAGAACCTTGGTCTTAAAGCAGCGGAGCAGAGTGATCTCAAGGAGCAGTTATTACAATATTTACTTGAAATTTTAAATCTAATAATGAAACTAATTATGAAACTAGAAAAACACTAATAATAAAAATAAATCAAATATGGGTAAACCCATAAATATTTAATATAAAAATCTTACACAAAACTCATAGCTATTAACTACTAAAAATGCAAATTATTTACTTTCATTTTTGTTCTATTTAAACAGTGATCAATTCCCACTTAGAAATGTAATATATTATATTCTAAAGAAGGCAACCCTGTGATCTACCACTTTTGTATTTTTTGTTATATTAGATATGTATATTAGATATACAATTATATATATGTAGCGTAGGGTGGACCACAAGGGTCCAATTTGACTTTTAGAATTAATATATTATACTTTAAAAAGCAAACCAATTACATCGAAACAAATAACACATATGAAAGGAACAACTATCAAAGTATATATGTTTAGTAAAACTTCTAATTTATCACTGATGAACTATTGAAGTAAAACTTCTTTAGGCGCGACTAGGGTGTAAATCCGTACAAATGCAACGGAAGTCTGTTACGCCCGAACTGTTCGTCATTCGCTCTCGATGAGATCATTTTTATAGGATTTGATTGTGATTAGTCATCGTGTATGTGAATATGATATGTCGTTGTATGCGTACCGGCATCAACGTTGTATGCGTACCGATATAAACAAGCAAATCAGCATAGATAAACAATTTAAAGTTATAAAGTAGTATAAATCTTGATTTAATGAAAAATGCCTGAATAAGAAGAATATTTTACCTTGTTCCTTAAAAATAATAAAACAAATTAAACATTTGGGCCGTGTACAAAACGTAAGTTTATTGATTATAAATTATTTTTATTTTATTCGTAGTTTATTAAAAGCTTACAAATCTTAATATTACAACTGTTCAAAGAATGAGATTATATCGCCAGCAAAAAAATAAAAAAATACAAGCAGTCAATGAATATATGTTAATTTTTTTTACATAAAGTTTTTCAAACACAATTACCTAATGGGTGTTTTGCGAAAACAATATTTGTTCAAGCGTTGTTTAACATAATCCACTGTGTGAACGAATATTATAAAACTTATAATCTTTAGAATATTTAGTATTATTATTAGATTTGGGATATTTAGAATTATTAATAAACAATTACTTCATTTCTCTAATGAAGATTCATTTCTAAATGCTAATTACAATGACAAACCGACCATGTCATATTTGAAGTATTACTTTAATTACATTATTGTTGTTAAATATTATATATTTTTAACGCTATTATAAATGTATAATTTATAATTTATCATGTTATAAATGTGTATTCTAATAATGGTTTACACTAATAAATGTGTGCATCACAAGAGCTACCATATTACTAATAAACATTATTCAAAATTGTTACATGATGTATTTATTTTCACTCAATTGCCATCTTGTACAGTAGCAAATAAGTTTTACTTCAATCGCGTGTGAACCTTACGCACACTCTTTTTTTTAATTTTTCAAAAATGGTCTTTTTTACTCTATAGGCGGGTAGCCAGAGACCAAAATATTGATCTATTTTAAATTTTCAAAAGGTTTCATGCAGTTTAATAGTTTGAACAACAAAATTGAAATCATAATCAAAATATGTATTTTTTAACATAATAAACAAGAGAATGTTTATCTTATTACTACTATAATAAATGAAGATTTATCTAAACACAATAAGTTAAACCCCATGTTTTACGTGTATATTATTCTGATGTCGATTAAGGTAAGGTAGAACATAAACACATAATTATCTGACTATGGTCAGTAAAAGTCCCAGCTACTTCATCATTGAATAAAAGTGTTTTCTTGTTGTTTTTGAGGTCAATTAAACCCCATATGCGGGTAAATTGGGACGGCCAGGGGGCAAACAGGTCTAATATTTTATTTTAATTTTGAAGGATTCTAAAAAATAGTCGCTACATTATTTAACCAATGCAAAATATAAATTTTATGGGTGCATTTTTACAGAGATAAAATTGTAAATTACGTTGATCTGGTATTTCGTCAGAAACATTCATCAGCTGGTACAACTGTTGTTTATTTAATTTATATCTTGTAAAATTGCCTTATTTAACTTCATTTACTTTCTTATTTGCTATTTTTTATTTTTTACACTTTTGCCAGGATGGAGATTCAGTTGGCTCGTTTACCCCACCTAGATGTATGTGTTTATTGAGATTATATAAAAAAGACTATTGAATCTATATTAAAATCAACAGTACATATTATAAAGCAATCAAATAACATATACTTAAAAACTATTTTAAGGTGTTGTGGACAAAACAACAGTATCACAACCTGTAAAAATAAGAACGGAAAAAAAACTTTTGTAAGGCATTTTCAAACAGTGGCGTAACTAGACCCTCCGGGGCACGTGGCAAAATTATCCTATGGGGTACTCTTTTTTTAATTTATTTAGTTTTGCTGTATAAACGTTGAGTAGTCATTTACACGCTCTTTTACTTTATTAAAACAATTTTTAATGAATTTTATCGCAAATTAGCAAATAATCTTCAACTAATTCATATTTTATGATTTTAAATTATGAAATTATAGATAACGTATACAAAATGTAGAAAATTCATATTTAGAGGTATAATTATTTCATAATATAGTTATGATTACATATATAAAAATAACAAACAATTTATAAAACCTAATTTTTCTTGAAAATTGAACATGAAATATTGGTGAATATTTTCAAAGTCAGCATGATGGAAATTAAAACTGATTATAAGTATTTCGAGTGGATTTACACATCATTGAAAACGAATGAACGAACACGTTAACTCGGAGTATTTTCTAAAAGCAAATTTTTAAAAATCAATACTTTTTATAATTGAACCTGTTTCCGTTGGACTTTAATGGTTTACTATGTTCAAGACCAAGTACTCTATCGTTTTACTAATTAAATCATCTAATCTTAATTTTAACAGACGTAAAAAACTACTCATTTTTTCTGACTTTGATGAATTTTTAAAATTAAACTACTTGTCGTAAGGCCGTGGTATTTCAGTAAATTTATCAGACCATAATATATATCGCCAAAAAAAGTTCCATTAAAATCAGCTTAATTTTTTTTTAAACAGTTAATTAAAAAAAAAACGGTTCGTAGATTTAAACTAATTAAAAGTATCATTCCCGACTAATATTTTTCGAACAGTTTTTGATTTTTTAAAAACGATTCGGTAGTATGAACTTAAATGTGGACGAAAAGTTTAACACTTTTTTCAAATTACGAAGAAACGGCTCGGCAGATCATCTCACAAAACTGACAATCGATAGTCCTCATTGAGATACATCAAAGGTCTTTTCAATTTCTGAAATCGGTTCAGGCGCTTTTGAGAAAACGTCGATCAAAGATTTAATTTCGACAAATGCCAAAAAACGATACTAAATTTTGCAAACTTTGACGAATTTTTAAAGCTGAACCAGTTGTCGTAGGGCCGTAATATTTTAGTATGATACAGAAGACTATGGTATCTACCGTCAAAAAAATAATCATAAAAATCGTCGAAATTTTTTTTTAAAAAACTTTATTACAAGAAAACGGCCCGGGCGATCTCTACCAAAAACTAATCAGCACGATTCCCAACCAATATCTTTCGAACGGTTTTTGAATTTTCAAAATAGATTCAGAATTGCGGGCTAAAACGTAGACAAAAATTTTTTCACCTTTTTGTGATTTTTAAAGAAACGGCTTGGCCGGTCGTCGCACAAAATTGACAAACAATAGTCCTTATCGAGATACATCGAATGGCTTTTAAATTTTTGAAATCGGTCCAGCCGTTTTCGAGAAAACGTCGATTTACGGCAAAAAATCTGTTCACATACACGCACACACACACATACACACACACACACATACTTTTTCCAAATTTGGTCTTATTCGATTCAGAATGGCTTGAAACGTCGAGAAAACATAAAATTAGCAATTCGGATTTTTTGATGAAAACATAAACTTCTCCTTCGGGAAGTTAAAAAATGTGAAAACTTATTAGATTAGTCGACGTTGTTTATATATATTTGAATGAAACATTTATAAACAAAATCTAATTAGGCGGGCTTATTGTTAGAATGAACATATTTTATTTCAAATGCATCAATTTTTAAATAGTTTATGCTGTATTCTGCACTTTTTGCTCTGTATCTTCAAAATGACTGGACCTGCCTATTCCAAAAACTAATCAGTACGTCTCCACATCAATACGAATCGAATTTTTTTTTCGAATCATTTAAATCGGACGATTTTTTCTCTCAGAACTTGCCATTTTTTGCACTTTTTGCTCCGTATCTTCGAAACTAGACCTGCTAGAGCTGCCTTTGCCTAAAACTAAGTAACCCGTCTCCTTATCAATACGAATCGAATGTTTTTTGAATTATTCAAATTGGTTGATCATTGTTCCCGAAATCGTCGATGAAAATTTGTATCCGCACTTACACACACATACATCCATTTTTTCTAAGGTATGCCGAAAATATTCAGAAACCTTTGAATCGTAAAGATATATAAAAATCTTTATTTTCGATTTTTTTTGCGATTACTATAACTTACTCTGACTGTATGTTTGAAAATACTGACAAGATTACTTATATCATGTACCTGCTCATTGATGTTATTTAAGCTAGTGGTGTATGGCATCGTGTTTGTAACGCAAATTGCTGGTACTTCTTACACCGTAATAAAATATTTAAAGTTTGATCCTTTACAATAAAACTAGTAGTGTATGGCATCGTGCGTTAAGGGGTTAGGGGTACTCAGAGGCACGAAAAATAAAAATTTTCAGTATTTTTTTTTGTTATTAAACGATGTTTTTTTACAAAAATAGTAATGCGACGTTATTATACAATGTTTTGACTTGAAGTAACGGAAATTTCAGAAAACAAAATTATTTCTGAAGTTAAAGCTGTTTTTGCTGACCTAGTTTTAGAAAACAGTCCTGGCGGTGACAGTCATAACTTCTTGGAGATTCATCTAAAATCAATAAAATAAAAAAAATAGTTTTATAATCCTGATTAAAGCTTTTTTTGCAAAAATTGACAAAATGGCGGCATCAGAAAATAAAAATCCTTCGATCAAGCCCGAGTTTATTATATATTCTAAAAGCTGTATAAATTTCATTAAAATCTACTAAGCGGTTTTTGAGTTACAGTTGTCACCCGTTCAAAAAACATAGTTTTGAGTAAAACTTTAAACATAGTTTAAACTGTTTAAAGTTTCACATTGGATTTATGCTCAGAAATACAAATTATTGAATTAGGGGTAAGTCCCGGCAGCTAAAGCCGGTCACTCTATTTAACACGTATTATTTAAGCGAATATAAATCTTTCCATTTCAAATACAAGTGAAAGGGGCGCGGAGGGCACGCAGGTGTAGAATCAGGCGCCAAGGCTCGTCTGTGACGCATACGGTCACGGCGGGAGCAATCCTTTGTTGCTTTAGGCGCAAAAACATGGCGTCACCTAAATATCAATGGAAGTAATTCTTGTGTATTTATGCATTTATATTCTAGTGGCATTCAAAAATAAAAGTAGTACTTGATTGGTATCCGTAAAATGATAGAATATTATTAGATATTTTAAACAATTTAGTAGGTATCACTAAATGAACGAAATTCTCTGTTCCTTAGCACCGGACAATAAGTCATCCCTTAGCGCCGAAAGTAAGCATATTGATATTTCTTGTGAGAATTGACGTAATTTATTCTAATTAATCAATTTTGTTCTGTATGAGTGCTAATGGTCACTACATACCCCCATTTTTCACATTTTCTAGTCAAAGAATGAAAATCTTATAATGAATGCTCCAGATGAGAGCATCGGTGTGGCCCAAAGGGTGGATAATTAGTGATTTTTTTTTGCAATATCTAGGAATATTCGTAAAACACAAATGTGCAGACATTCCAGAATGTGGAGATGACTACATATGTGTTCAATGCTGGTTATTTTATTTTTTGTTACCAAAGTTTGATTGATAGTAATAATTATTGTTTAGCAAAGGTTGCGTTTTTTGTTAATTTAGTTTGATTTCTAACTTTGTTATCTTACATAAGTCATAATTTAATAAACATTTCGTAAAATATTTTTTGATTTATTTTTAAAAAACCTTAGTCATCTATTTCTGGGCCATATAATAGTTCATCAGTCATTGTGCAAGTTTTCAAAATTTCCATTTGCTGTTGCCTACGAAGCATTCAGGCCTCCCGAGTGTTCTCGTTGGCGCGCTGATCTGCCACTTTCATACGTACAGCATCTTGTTTTTCAGCATACCAATGGGAATTACACCCACAATTAGGTTCTAGGGTATCCATAATCTATAATAATGAATATTCAGCAGTTTGTACGATAGTAAAACTAGTATTCACGGTTTTTAGGCATATTTTTTACACTAGTTGGTTGAAGCTTTCAATTTTTTCTGATTATGGATTCAATCTTGAAAGTAAATTATCATTGCTGAGATCGTCGTAAATCGGTTTAATAGCTTTTAAAACATTAGGAGGTAAGGGAGAATAATCTTGAGTATAAATATCGAGCTCTCTACTTGCTTCAGCGCGCTGATAAAAGTCCAATAATTCAAGTAATCATCGAATCAATTTGAAATTTTCAGAAAATATTTTCAAGATATTACACTTAATGAAAATAAGAAAAAACAAAAATCGATTTTTCAAAAATTCTAAGTACCCCTAACCCCTTAAGGCAAATCACCGTAATAAAATATTCGAGGAATCTCAAATGTTTTCAAATAGATTATTATAAATTCTGTAATTTTCATTATTCATATTTTATAGACAAAATATAAAAGCATATAAATTGGTCGAGGACGATTATATAAATTTACATGAAAAGTAAATAAACAAAATTAATGATCTTTTTGAAGTAGAGGTAAAAGTAGTGGTGTATAGCATCGTACCTTAAGGAAAATTGCTGGTACTTCCTGTACCGTAACAAATAAAATAGATTATTATAAATTCTGTAATATCCTCTAATATTTATAAGAATTATATAAACTGAATTACAAAGTTAAAAATTTTCAATTAAAATTTAATTGAAGTTCTATAGCTTCAATCAGAATTAAAATTGAAACCTGAATTATTTTCGATATACAAAAAAAAAAAAAAAATCGAAAAAAAATGAAATAATTTTTTTACGAAAGCTATCGTTTTGTCAACACAAGCAAACAGTTTTTTGAATTATTCAAATCGGATGCTTATTTCTCTCAGAAACTGCCAATTTTTGTACATTTAGCTCGGTATTTCCAAAATGGCTGGACCTGCCCAACAACTAATCACCTTTTTTCCCAATCATCACAAATGGAATGTTTTTTAAATCGGATACTCCGTTCTCTTAAATACTTGATTTATATTTTCTGCACTGCACTGCACTTTCTCAGGTATGCCAAAATGTTCACATACCTTCAAATTTGGAGAAATGCAAAAATTTTCATTTTAGATTTTTGGCCCATTACTACAACTACCCTACGGGAAGTTAATGAAGGATCTTCATATTTCTAGGATGTTCGGATATTCCTCAGTCTTCGCCAAAATCTAATCACCACTTCTCCACGCCATTACGAATTGTTTTTTTTGCATCATTCAAATCGGATGCCCCGTTCTCTCGAACAATTTATATTTTCTGCACTCTTTACTCCGTAT
This sequence comes from Ctenocephalides felis, assembly GCF_003426905.1. Taxonomy (NCBI): domain Eukaryota; kingdom Metazoa; phylum Arthropoda; class Insecta; order Siphonaptera; family Pulicidae; genus Ctenocephalides; species Ctenocephalides felis. The sequence continues at coordinate 25,165 of NW_020538829.1, forward strand.
CTCCGTAACGGCCTGTCATTGCCAAAAACCAATCAGCACGTTCTCCTATTAGTAGGAATCGAATATTTTCGAATATTTCAAATTGGTTGAACTATGCGCTCGAAATCGTAGACAAAAATTTGTGTCCACTCTTTGAAAGAGTAAAGATATGCAAAAACTTTCAATCTTGAGTTTTGGACGATTGCATTAATTTACCCCACAATAAGTTAATAATAAATAATATTCGGTAGTACTGCCCTAGGGTCTGTGAGCTGAGTTAAACTTCAACTTGATTCAGCAAAAAATAGTGAGATATTTTCGATTGCTATTTCACACCGCAGTGACCCAAATGAGCTGTTTTCGATTAGAAACATATTTAACGTTTCATAAGGTAAGTTATTGTAATGGTTTCTGGACATTTTGGCATACCTCTGACAAAATTTTGGTGCGTGTTTGTATGTATGTATGGATAGAATACTTCGTTTACGTTACGTTGTTCCACTCAATGACGGTCTCGACGAAGACCGAAACGTATGGTTAAATAAAACTTTTTTACAACTGCTTTAGTTTTTTTTACTTGGTGTTACTGCCTGAATCATAATATGTCATCAATATATATATATATATATATATATATATATATATATATATATCAATATATATATATATATATATATATATATATCAATATATATATATATATATATATATATATATATATATATATATATATATATATATCTTATATATAAAATTCTTCTGTAACAATGTAAGTTTCATTAATCCTCCTAAACTATAATTCGGATTTTCATGAATCTTCCTGAAGTTTGTTCGGGAAATTTTCTAGAATGTTTTGATTCATAGAAATATAGTTTGATTGTAGAAATAAATGGAAAAAAGTACAAAAAACCGCTTATCATTGTTTGACCTTTAAAATTTTTAAGGCATGGTTTGACATTAAAAACAAATGACAACTGTCATTTGCCAAACATTTTTATTCACTTATAGGCTAAGGCAATATTAAAACATAATAAATTCATGATTAAAATAAAGAAAATGTAATATCCACATTATTATTGTCGAAAAACAGCTGAGATGTGCCATAATTAAAATAATATAAGATGCAAATAATATAACATGCGTCTAACAGTCTGCGCATGCGACTGACGCGCACGGCGAATCGTGTTCTCAACGCACTTACGTACGTACGAATTCGTGCAAAGGAGACGAGCCATAAGTGATTGCGCTCAAAAATATTCAATTTGCGGGCGTTTTGCCTTACTATACTAAGTCACAATACAAAAAAAATTACTTATTCAAAAAAACATTTAGAAGTTTCATTGTGTCAAAATTTCATGTGGTTGGCATTTTGTACGGAATATTTACTCAATGGAGCGCTTTGCGTCTTCACTTTTTTTTACTGTTTTCCAATTTGTTTGGAATTTTGGAATTAGGTTCATCTTACTCTCAAGTTCAAAAGTGAAAACAATTTAGACTCCTTTACACTACCTGGGGGATGCCATTTCTTTTCAGTGGTGTAATAACATTGGGTGTGGATAAAAGAACTAATTATAAGAGAAAAATGTTTAATAATGTTTTTCAAAAAAGCAAATACTTTTCAAGTTACTGGCTACTGAAAATTTGTTTCTTTTTTGCGTTTTTCATCGTTTTTTGTTAATATCTTCAAAAATATACATTTTAACAAAAATTATGTAATGAACAAAATTATATCAATAAAAATCCTAATAAATAGCTATTTTACAGCATTATTACAAATTAACAATATTAAGTTAATTATGAACATGGGTTTTTATAGTTCTCCAAATAAGCTTTAAAAGAAGTACTACTGCGTGTAAAATGAGTGAGCGATCATGCAATTAAAAGACGCCATTTCCACCAAAATTAAAAATAATCGTTTTCCATCTAGAATTAACTTCGTTTGAGAGATTTTGATGGATTCTAGAAAATACCATAACATTAGTACAAACGATTTTCAAAAAACTCATAATTTTATAAAAAAATCCATTAAAAAAAAACAATTTCTCATTATAATATCTCTGAAAGAATACGTATAAAAGCATATATATGAAAATTCAAGGTATTTCTCAGACTAATTATTGCTTTTAATTATTTTTTTGTTACACAAATATTGATAGAGTTCTAATTGTTTAAAGAGTGCGCGGCTGTCCAACCGGAGTGTCTTTCGAGCCTTTTAACCCTTCGCCGTTTCAAAATAAGAGAAGTTACGGTAAAATTTATAATAGAGAAAGTTGTAGCTCATTTAATCACCTTTAAAATAGTATATTACAAGTTATAATAAAATCAGAAATAAAAGAGTTATAATCCAATTAATGCGGTGGGTGGTGACGAAATGCAAATTGTTTTCACTTCTGAACTTTAGATTAAGATTAGCTGGGCATACGCTTTTTTCCTCTTCATTTACAGCAATAATTTTGTTGATAGTAGGTTGAATAGAGCACATGTGAACAAAATTTGACAAATTAATTCACTTCAAATATGAACTTAAGTAATAATGTATATTGAATTATTAGTGTGAAAAATGCAATTTAGATATTACAATATTAAAAGCAAGTTAAAATATGGTATGAAATTATAAAAATTGTTGGCAACATTATTGAAGCAATTATTTTGGGTAGAAAAATCGAAGGTGATATTGTACCTTGACCGCATGTTATATATTAATTCTTTCTGAATTTGTTATATTTTTTAAAAGATTTCAATTTTCAACATGTGTATCTATGCTATGACAATAAATACATCACATTTTTGTGTAATAAATTTGGAAAATCAATGTTTTAGCCGTGATTAAATAAAAAATCATTCATTTAAACGTCCACATCTACAGGTATGTCTAAAAATATTGTATGTACCCTTAAATTCAATAAAATAAATTGAGCTATTGGAAAAAATTTGTTCTATAAATCGCAGTGTATAATTTTTAATATATAATTTTATTGAACATATTTTAATATTTGTCAAAGGGATAATTAAAGTGTTAACTGTGGAAATTGAGAATAATCATTTTATTTGAAACAGTACTACATTTAACATCACTCGTATATTGGTGTAAATAGTAACTCGAAGAACAATAATGATTATTTTTAACTGAACGGTATAAATATTAGTATAGGATAATAAAAAAACGTAAAAGTGGGTACAGGACAACGTCTGTCGGGTCATCTAGTATATATATATATATATGTATATATATGTATATATATATATATATATATATATATATATATATATATATATATATATGGCGTCTCCCTACACCTAGCGGCGAGAGTAACAACCAGAAACGCCAATACCAACTTCATAGACACGTTGCGTGTGAAGAACGTCGCAAACTGTCAAGTTGGCGACGGCGCATCGTGCAACACTTGCGTGGGCTCGAGGGATGCGAAAAATGCAATCTCACCCTTTTGTGCATCAACCCTTGGAAGAGTGAAGACATAAACCTAACCTAAATATATTTTATCAGTGAAATACTTTATACTCATTTTGTTATTATAAATTAAACTTATATACACGTTATTCAGTTCTTTTAATTATAAATATAAATAATATATAGACACAACATCTATATAATTGGTGACCGCGACTGAGAAAACACGTGGCTGAATTCTGATCTTGATACTACAAGCGAGGTATACTATATCATTAATAATGTCTTCACCCGCAAACACTGAAGCCTCACAAGATCTAAATCGATCGCTCATCGATTTTGACGAAACTCAAGTTCGCACGCCATGTGCGAGTAACTCCAAACAAGAGAACGATGATTTAAAAACGGAACAAATTTACAACGTGGGCAGGCATTCGATAACCCCGTTCATGGAAGATTCTCCTGATATATGGTTCATGTTGATTGAGGCAGAGTTTCTTGGAGATAGGATCAAATCCGACGATACGAAGTACACGGCGGTATTGCGTGCTCTGGACAGGTCCACTTTACATCTGGTAAGCGATGTGTTGCGAAGTCCGCCAACCGAAAATAAATACAACACGTTGAAGAGCATAATCCTAGACCGAGTATCCGAGTCGAGGTCAAAGCAAGTAGACAAATTGTTAACAAACGTTGTCCTAGGTGACAAAAAGCCATCCCAGCTACTACGGGAAATGATTGACCTGGCTCGGAGTGAAATCTCGGAGGATATCATCCATAAACTTTGGTTGGACAGACTCCCACAACACATCCGGCCTCTACTGCTTGTATCGAAAAACATTGGGCTACAAGCCATTGGCGAGATGGCAGACAGGCTTGTAGATACTTGTGGACTGCCATCATCGGTGATGGCCACAGCGAGCAGAGCACCTGAACCAAGAAGTGACCGCACCCAAGAAATTCTGCTTGCCATGATGCAGAAACTAAATGCCTTGACGACAGAAGTGGAGAATTTAAAACATAGCAAAGAACATGACGAGAGAAGCAGGACCAGAAGTCACTCCAGGCACAGGAGAGGGAGATCAAAGACGCCGTCCAAATCACAGCTATGCTTTTACCATAGCAGGTTTGGAGAGAAGGCTACCAAATGCATAGAACCCTGTTTGGTTAAGACTCTCCTGAAGCCGGAAAACTAAAGTCACCATCAACACCAGGAGCAAGTAATGATGGTGATATTAATTCTGTCTGTCCAGAGCTCCGACTATGTGTGACAGACAGAAAAACACGGATAAATTTTCTTATAGACTCTGGCTCCGTTCTCTCGATTCTTCCAGCTAGCAAGTTTGCAACCGGTCGTGCCAAGGAAGAGCATGTTCTGTATGCAGCCAATTCCAGCCGAATATCCACCTATGGAAAGCGGACTCTCGAGCTGGACCTTTCGCTGCGCAGACCCTTCACTTGGCAATTCACAGTAGCAGATGTGGCAACAGCCATAATCGGTGCAGACTTGCTAAGCTACTACAATCTACTAATAGACCTGAAAGGCAAAAGACTAATTGATTCAACGACAGGCTTAGCCTCTGATGGCAAAGTGCTGAAGACCCAGAACATTAACATTTCCACAATTAACCCACACCAACCTTTCAGGAGCTTACTAAACAAATATATAACAATCACTAGAACGCCACAGAGACTAACAATTAAACCATCTCCTTTCGCACACAGGATTCCCACAACAGGTCCACCAGTCGCTGCCCGGTTCAGGAAGATTTTTGGTGAGAAAGCATCAGCTGCAAAAGCCGAGATACAAAATCTCCTGAACAGTGGCATTTTGAGACCTTCAAGCAGTCCGTGGGCAAGTCCAATACATATGGTATCAAAAAAGGATGGATCTTATAGACTCTGTGGTGACTATAGAAAGCTTAATTCAAGCACGCAACCAGACAAATATCCTCCTCCACTAATCAGTGATGTTTTTACAAACCTGCACAATAAAACAATTTTTTCAACAATAGATCTTGCAAAAGCGTATCATCAGGTGCCGATGCATGAAGAGGACATACAGAAGACTGCCATCATAACTCCATGGGGATTATATGAGTACCTCTGCATGCCTTTTGGACTGAAGAATGCCACTCAGACATTCCAGCGCTACATAAACCACATATTCCAAGACATTGACTTTGTGTTTATATATGTGGATGATATTCTGGTTATGTCTGAGAACATGGAGCAACACCATCGCCACCTGCAGATAGTTTTTGAGCGTTTGCAAGAACATTCTCTAACCATCAACACCAACAAATGCGTCCTAGGCAAGTCCCAAGTAGATTTTCTGGGTTACAAGCTCAGTGAGAAAGGCTATTCTCCAGCTACAGACCGGGTGGACAAGATTTTGAACTTCCCACAGCCAACAACGGTTCTGGAACTGCGTAGGTTTCTGGGAATGCTGAATTATTACAGGAAATCAGTCCCAAAAGCAGCCAAACTGCAAGCACCGCTGAACAGTTACCTACGTAGTTCAGTCAAGAAGGATAAAACACCTGTCATTTGGAACCCAGAATCTCTGCAAGCCTTTGAGGACGTAAAGAATGCTCTTGCAAACGCCGCTTTACTTCACTATCCAGCTGCTTCTACAAATATATGTTTAATAACAGATGCGTCAACAACAGCCATTGGAGCCACTCTGGAGCAGGAAGAAAATGGTGCATGGCACCCTATAGGTTTCTACTCCAGAAAGCTCACATCCACGGAACAGAGGTATTCAACATATGATCGCGAGCTTCTAGGCATCTTTGCGGCCATAAAATATTTTGAATACCTGCTGGAAGGGAGACATTTCATTATCAAGACAGACCACAAACCCATCACATATGCATTTTAGCAGAGACCGGAAAAGGCGTCGGACAGACAGCGTAGACAATTGGAATACATATCCCAGTTCTCTACTGAAATTGTGTATGTGAAAGGTGAAGAAAATGTAGTGGCAGATACATTATCAAGAATAAACACCATTGAAATGCCTACCAGACTGTCGGCTGAACAAATATGTATAGAGCAAAGCTTGGATCCAGAAATGCAGGAGCTGCTTGGTGGAGAAACTTCTCTTAGATTACACAAATTAACATTGGATGGTTTTCCGATCTATTGTATAATCGAGTCAAACTTTGTTAAACCTTATCTCCCACAGAGCCTCCGCAAAACAGCATTCGACGTAGTCCATGGTATCTCTCATCCAAGCATTAGGACCACATCCAGGGAGGTACGCAGCCGGTATGTTTGGCCTGGAATTGGAAAGGATGTTGCTACTTGGACTCGTCAATGCATATTCTGTCAAAAGTCCAAAATCCATAAACATAATCATTTCAATCCTTTGCACATCCCTATTCCTGATGAAAGATTTTCTCATATTCATATTGACATAATTTCCTTACCCAATACTAATGGTTTTCCTTACTGCTTAACAATTATTGACAGATTTACAAGATGGCCGGAAGCCATCCCTCTGAGAGACATCACAGCTGAGACAGTCACGCAAGCATTGTTTACGTGCTGGATTTCCAGATTTGGTACACCAACTACAATAACATCAGACCAAGGCACGCAGTTTGAGTCAGCTCTCTTCAAGTCCTTGGCACAGGCAGTTGGTGCAAAGAAAGCACGTACGACAGCATACCACCCTCAAGCAAATGGATTAGTAGAACGTTGGCACAGAACCCTAAAAGCTGCACTGATGTGTTCTTCTGAACCGTGGATCAAGACACTACCCTATGTACTACTTGGTCTACGGAATTCATTCAAGGAAGACATTAAGACATCAGCAGCAGAGATGGTTTACGGAACCACATTGAGACTTCCAGGTGATTTTTTCAATACATCTAATAACTCACAGAATCCACAGGTCTTTCTAGAGAATCATCGCCGAATCATGTGTGCATTGAAACCAACTCCAACAGCCCACCACAACAAATCCAAGATTTTCATTTTGAAAGATATGGGCACATGCACACATGTATTCCTCAGAGCAGACCATGTACGAAAGCCTTTGGAACCACCTTACAGCGGACCCTATGAAATACTTGAGCGAGTTTCTGATAGGATTTACAAACTTCGCATTAATGGGGCCGCAAAGAACTTCGCTGTTGAAAGGCTAAAACCAGCATATATAAATAAAACAGATGCAGATTACGAATCACTTTCTCAACCACTTCATACACATCCCTGGGAGTCATCAAAGGAACCTACAAAGAAAACAGCCAAAAAGAAAGTTGCGTTCAATATTTGACAACACACATTTAACCTTATTCTATTCTGACAGATAGCTAACCTTCATCTTGGGGGGAATGATATGGCGTCTCCCTACACCTAGCGGCGAGAGTAACAACCAGAAACGCCAATACCAACTTCATAGACACGTTGCGTGTGAAGAACGTCGCAAACTGTCAAGTTGGCGACGGCGCATCGTGCAACACTTGCGTGGGCTCGAGGGATGCGAAAAATGCAATCTCACCCTTTTGTGCAAAACCCTTGGAAGAGTGAAGACATAAACCTAACCTAAATATATTTTATCAGTGAATATATACTCTTTTGTTATTATAAATTAAACTTATATACACGTTATTCAGTTCTTTTAATTATAAATATAAATAATATATAGACACAACATCTATA
>NW_020538830.1:0-54943 GCF_003426905.1 Ctenocephalides felis
CTTCTCGTAATTCATAGACCCTACTTAGAGAACTTTGCCTCTTGATAACCAACGTACCTCTATATGGTACAAAAGTGCATTAAATGCAGCACCAACTTCATCACAAAAACTTTAAATAATCTTGAGTTAGTAGCGCTGCCTCGAATACGATTAACAATTTTTACTATATCACTCAACGTGTTTAGCAAATCTGGTGGTAGTGTTTTTACAGCCAAGCGTAACGGTGTATCAAACAATGATAGTTGAAAACTTGAGGAGCAACTTGTTTCACAAGAGACTGAAAACCAGAACGGACGCCCATCATGGCAAGTGCCTCGTCTGTACAAATACCAACCAGCTTTAACCAGTCCAGGCCATTTTCTCAATAAATCTTTTAGAGTCTGAAATACGTCTTCGCCGCGAGTAGTAGTGGGCAAAGACTTGCAGAACAAATATTCCTCCTTCACATCATCATTTTTAATGTATCGTGTAAACATTAATAATTGTGAACACGAAGCAACATCTGTGGACTCGTCCAACTGCAGTGCAAACATAGGACTTTCCTTTATTTTAGCAATAACGGTTGCTAGAATATCGGCACTCATTTCACATATGCGTCTTTGAATGGCATTGTTTGATAGTGGTATTTGGTTAATCTTAGCTATATGTTGCTCACCTATAACAAGTGTTACCGCATCTAATATGCAAGGTTTGATGAGGTCCTCTCCTATAGTGTGTGGTTTTTATTACGTGCGATACGATACACAATTTTGTATGAAGCTTGAAGGCATGATTCATTTGCTTTCTGTATGTTGCCTGTAGAATCCATGCGCGAAAACTTTAGAATCTTCTCCTTTTCTTAAAAAAATCTATATTTTTATCTGCAAACTTTAGCAAAATGTTCTTTTAAATCGTTCGGTTTCATGCTTTTGGCGCTTTTTGCCAAATGGAATAGAAGCCATGTCAAAAACACCTGTAGGTACCTAAAACAAAAGTTAACTAATACATACCAACAAAACAAGTCACTCGTGACAATATAAACGTGACGAACGTGACGATATTAACAAACACTACTTACCTTTGAATTTAAACAATACGATTTCTGCAATGCGCGGTGGAACAAATAAAATGCGTTATTTAATAAACTTAAATAACTCAACACAATTTTCATACATTTACTACCGATACTTCGTTAAATAAAACTATTTGGTTATGTGTCCTTCTTGACGTCCAGCCGGAAATTTAGAGTCGTAGAAATGAATAGAGTGAAACTCGAATGTGAACTCCATAGAGAAATATAGTTGGCACATAGAGGCATAAATGTGTCGCTATATAGATGAGGGTGGGAGAAAGAAAAAAAAGGGATTGTATTGTCTGTTCTGACAGAAACGTCACCATTCTTTATAAAATGATCAAAAAAATTAATATTATAAATGATATCCTTCAATGACCACAAATTTTTATCAAACATACACAAATAAAATCAAGTTTACAGCCGGTACAGTAAGTGTTAATGTTTATTATAAAAAATATGTTGAATATAATGGCATTAGATAGTTGTGGTGTTTCTATACTGAGCTCTAAAGTTATACTAAATAAAAATTATTAAAAATTAATATTAACAATATTAGCCCCGCCCGTAAGGCGGGTTACATTAATTTATGAATCTGAGGGGAATGATTTCTTAGACTTAGTTCAAGTCATTTTGCAGACACATAAAAAGCTATCGACGCGGATGTAGACGGTCCTGACACATAAATTAAGCCCAAAAATTAAAATATCTTATATTACTAATGCGTTTGTACATGAAAGTGTGAAAGACATGCAGACGACGGTCCACGTGGCCTGGCGACTGTCCATCGTATCGGAATACGAGACGATACGACACCCTTACAAAAAAAAAAAAAAAACAGTTTAGGTTACCTCCATTGGAATCCTTAACAGCTATTATAGCTACCGGCTAAACTAACTGGGATGGATCATTCGTTTTATTAACGTTTGACCGGAGCTAGTCGCAAAATATTGCGCAGTGTGCAAAAGCAGCGTGCCCATTCACCGGTGAATGTGCACTAGAGATGGGTAACTCACTCCGATACAACTCCTCCTCGGAGTGAATCCGAGTGGAATCGTCTCACCGGATTTGTCATATCCGACTTTCCCAAACTAGTACTAAATCTGTTACCGCGTTTTTGCTTTTACACAATTATATAATTGTGTAAAAGTAATAATATGCTAATGGAACTACCCGATATAATATTAATTCTCGAATGGAAATAGCAGAAGAAAAAATTAGAAAGCAAAAGTATTATTATTTGGTGAAAATATTTTAGGATAAATGTTTTGCTTTTATTACAAAGTTTACTACAATATTTTTATATACAATTAATCCAAAAAATCAATTATTTTCTCATCAAAAGAAAATAATTAAATTAAATTCGATTCTCAAGTTTTACGTTTGGTCAGCACTGTTAAAATTACGAGCCATTGAGTCGATCATGTGGTCGACCGAAAAATTTTACAACTCGTCATTTTTTTGTGAATTATTTTATTGATAATTTTTAATTTCATTTTATTCATAAATTTTCATTTAAAAAAATTAAATGGGATTTGACAAATCCTTAGGTGCATTAACAACGCACAATAGAACACATTTGTGCCGACTATTTCAGTTTTAAAGTGGTCGGAGTCCTGGACTAAGGACTCCGACTGTTAAGCGGGTATAACTCCTCCCTGAAGCGGAGTCAAATCCGAATTGATCCGGCTTCGGATATGATAAGGCCATCTTTAATGTGCACATACACCAAGAGTGCACATTTACCGTAACATATATAATAAGTTATTTTAAAATTGAGTACCCTCATCAATCATATTTTCCCTTTGTGTTGAAATCATTGTATTATTATCTAATTCTATTTTTTCTGCCACACAGTATGAATGACCTTCTTCTTTGCCATTTCACAATGTGTTTTGGCAACATTTTTATTTGAGTCTTCGGTTTCGATTCTGCATATAATCAAAATAATCGCAAGAACCTCGGCAGCTTGCTCTTCATTTTCACTTGATATCAACCAATACAAACATTTTTTGTACAATTTGGCTATACATGAACGAAGGGATTTTAAAATAATTGTGTATAACTTAATAAACCGTGCTACATCAATGCGTTTATAGCATGATGGTAAATTTTTAGCAAATAAATAGTCGGCATATTCTACAATTGTATTGTAATTGGTGAATGCCCTCACGCAAGTTGACAAACGTGCTTGCGACTGATCACAGACAATTTCCTTCGGAATAGAAACTCCAGATCGCACAAATTCCTTTAGGCGTGTCGGTATGGCTACCATATGATGCGCTTCTGATAACATTTGTGCCACTGGAAATGTTCCACTATCGGTGATAACTGCACATTGATATAAAAATATATTTTTAGTCAGTTGTTCATTGAAACGGTTTATTTTCTCTACGACTCCCCCGGTTGCATCGATTACACAGGTCAACAAAGAATATGGTGCAATCGATTTTAATACTGTTTTTAAGTATATTTGGGGTGCTGATTTCAAAAATGACATTGTTTTTTTTCTATGAGCTTTAGTTTTCAAGATACGATATATATGATATATTTTACGATATTAGGTGCGCAACTAAGTTCTCGCTGTTTTTTCGATAAAAATGTAACTTTATTATAAAAAATTGCATCAATTAAGTTCGATACAGTTCTCCAGGTTTCACTCGGTTTCAACAGCTCATAACAAATAACACCGACCTGGTCCCACCATATGTAGAGCATAACCTTTGCAGTGAATATTCGGCCGAACCGAGATTTTCTCCTCTTTGGATTGCTATAATAAATTCATTTTTTATCACCTGTCGCGATGTGATGAAGAACCTCTTTTTCGCCGCTGGAGCAGTTGTTTACAGGCGAAAAAACGACGATCGACGTCTCTTGGCTTCAACTCACAAGGAACCGAAGTTTCTTGCTTCTAAATCATCCCCGACGCATGCAATAGCTTGGAAATGGCTTGATGGGTAACTACTCGTACATACAAACTTATAAGACCCATTCGGCCTTAGTTGGGACATTAGTTGACACTGTGAAAAGTTCTTTTCCGTGACGACCTCGAATGGACCTGGTTTCGGCAACTTCTTTGTATCTTAAAAATTATAGCTGATACAAAAAATTGGTTTGCAGATTTGAAATCAGCGCAAAAAATACTATAAGAATCAGCTCTAACATTTGAGGCACCAAAAAAAAAATTTTTTTTGTTGGCCTGTGTTATTAAACAAATGTTTTTTTTATTATAATCTTCTATATATATAAAAATAAGTCGGGTTTTCCTTCCTGACGAAATAACTCCAGAACGCACGAACCGATTTCGACAATTTTACATTCGTTGGAAAGGTCTCGGGCTCCGCAAGGTTTATAGCTAAGAAAATTTAAAAAAAATTCAACAGAAAAACGGAAAACATTTTCTTTTTTTACATGCGGCGTCATCTCTAAAACTTAGCATGTACTACAAACCAAACCGCAGTCGGTAGATGGCGCCGGTAGATATATTGTTTGACATCTCAATGTTCACCGTTCAGTTAAATTCAGGTGACAAACCGGCATTGTGTTTACAGTGAAATTGTGCAAAAAAGTTAAATAAGTTATTCTTTTCCGTACATCACGTGTTTTGTGCAAATTTTTGTATTTAAAGCAGGCGTTTGTCTTTAAGGCGGTAAGTTAAACTGTGTAAATTATGTGGATAGTGCATTTGAGTTTAAATTCACCACTCTGTCCATAGTCTAAAATGCCTATAGGACGACGTGCGAACATCGGTCGCCGCACAAGACATGCAAGCCAGCAGCAAGTGTATTTACTAAACTTAAGCGAAGGCAGACAAAATATAATAAGACAAAATGCCCGGTTAAGACAACGCATCAGTACACGTAGATCATTGACATCATACAATCGCTTGGCATTCCAGTATGATCCCACTGCAAACTACAGTGATGATAAAAATTTTGATATTGGACCAATGCCGACTATATGCCGATATTGCAATGCGTTAAAGTTCAAAAGAGAAACGGCTGGTTTGTGCTGCGCAAGTGGAAAAGTAAAACTGGATCCATTACTTGCACCACCACCGCCACTGAAATCATTGTTTGATGGAAGTGACCCCGATTCCAGCCATTTTCTTCAACACATCCTTCAATACAATAACTGCTTTCGCATGACTTTCTTTGGAGCTAATATCATTCAAGAAGGCGGCTTCATGCCGACTAGCAAGGTAAAGATACAACGCACATAACCAATTACTCACACTAACAAAATGAATTGCACACCACACACTACACCATTACACGATCAGAAGTTACACCGTATTCTTCAACTAATGATTGTTTGCAATTACAGATACAAGGACAAATATACCATTTGCATGGTTCAATGGTGCCAACACCAAATGAACAGCATCAATTTCTGCAAATATATTTAATTTCGTCGATGGTGGATCAGCTGATTGTGTGGTGCAATATGCAGGAAGAGTTAAAGAGACGAGTTATTGAACAGTTGCAATCATTTTTTCACGCTAATAATGCTGTGGTTAACATGTTCAAAACAGCATTGGAACGAATGCCATCAGATACGCACAAATTTGTCATAAGAGCGGATTGTACCCCAAGAGGTAAACATGTGCGAAGATTCAATGCACCGACCGTTAATGATGTTGCTGCAATTATTGTTGGCGATCCAACTAAATCGCGAGACATTGTCGTTCAGCGAAGAAGCAATATCATGCATCGCGTAAACGAGACATTGTTTGTACGACGCGTTACAATATCCAATCATTTATTGGCAAGGGCAAGACGGTTAGGACATCACGTTGAAGATGGTCGATCCAATTACAGGTGCAATATTAACACACTAATTATTTTTATTATTGCTATTATTTGTTTCCATTAACAATTCATTTCATTTTGCATTTTCAGGCTTATCAACGAATAAAAATCTAAGCGCTATGAAATACTATGCATATCGTATGATGATTCGTCCACATGAGGAGAATGGCATTCTGAAGTGCCGTCGGCTATTCCAGCAATTCGCTGTCGACATGTATGTCAAAGTCGAGACCGAACGTTTAGCGTTCATTCCATTCAATCAGGCAAAGCTACGATCTGAGGACTATATACACTTGCGAGATGCTATTCATTCAGATGGTGATGTTCAGAATATTGGACGTCTCACGATTCTCCCATCATCTTATACCGGAAGTCCACGCCACATGCACGAATACGCTCAAGACGCTATGACGTACGTGCGACATTATGGAACTCCGGATTTATTTATTACGTTCACTTGCAATCCGAAGTGGACGGAAATTGAACGTGAGTTGGAAACGGGCCAAAAACCGCAAGATCGCCATGACATAATAGCCAGAGTATTTCAGCAAAAACTCAAGGTTATGATGGATGTGCTTACTAAGTATCGAGTTTTTGGTAACACACGTTGTTATATGTACTCAGTGGAATGGCAGAAGCGTGGACTACCGCATGCTCATATCCTAATTTGGTTGCTGAATAAATTACATTCAAATGAAGTGGATGAAATCATATCAGCTGAAATTCCTGATCCAGTCACTGATCCCCACCTACACGATTTTGTGACGACACAGATGGTGCATGGACCGTGCGGTGCATTAAATCCATTATCGCCTTGCATGGCTAATGGAAAGTGCACAAAACGATATCCGCGACCGTTAGTTGCTGATACATTCACAGGGAACGATGGATATCCAGTTTATCGTCGGCGTTCAAAAGAAGAAAATGATCGAACTATCAAAGTTAAAGTTCAAAATCAAGAGATAGAGATCGGAAATGAATTTATTGTGCCATATTGCCCGCTGCTATCTCGAATTTTCAGAACACATGCAAACGTTGAAAGTTGTCATTCGGCCAAATCAATCAAATATTTGTGCAAGTACGTCACAAAAGGCACCGACATGACTGTGTTTGGTATTGCGTCGGAAAATGCGAATGACGAAATTAGCAGCTTCCAAATTGGCAGATACGTCAGTAGTAATGAAGCACTGTGGCGATTATTGTCATTTCAAATTCATGAAAGATATCCCACAGTTATGCATTTAGCAGTGCATTTGGAAAACGGCCAAAGAGTTTACTTCACTGAGGCTAATGCGGCACAGCGAGCTGAGAGACCACCATCGACAACATTGACTAGCTTCTTTGCTATGTGTGAAGCAGATCCATTCGCAGCGACGCTGATGTACGTTGATATGCCCAAGTATTACACTTGGAATCAATCAACAAAGAATTTCCAACGCCGCAAACAAGGAACCCCAATTCCAGATTGGCCACATGTGTTTTCCACTGATGCACTTGGTCGCATATATACTGTTCATCCTAGAAGTGATGGATGTTTTTATTTGCGACTTCTGTTGGTAAATGTACGTGGACCAAAATCATTTGTGCATTTGAAAACTGTGAATGGCCACCGATGTCAAACATATCGAGAAGCATGTCAACTATTGGGTTTGCTGGAGAACGATTCTCATTGGGATCTAACACTTGCGGATTCAGTTGTTTCATCAAATGCGTACCAATTACGAACGCTGTTCGCAATTATCATCACCACATGCTTTCCTTCACAACCAATACAATTATGGAACAAATACAAAGACGACATATGAGAAGATATCTTGCATCGCTTGCGCATTCAAACTAACAATCCTGATATCCAAATAACCGATGAAATCTACAATGAAGGATTGATTCTGATTGAGGATCAATGCTTGACAACAAGCTACTAATTGAAGTAGGAATGATTGCGCCAAATCGATCGATGCACGATGCATTCAACCAAGAATTAAATCGAGAGCTGCAATACAATGTTGATACATTGCAAGAATTCGTTCGAAATAATGTGCCGTTGCTGAATGAACAGCAAAAACAAGTATACGAAACATTAATGCAAGCGGTGGCCAATAATACTGGTGGTCTATTCTTCCTGGACGCACCTGGAGGAACAGAGAAAACATTTGTCATTTCATTGATTTTGGCCACTATTCGATCAAGATGTGACATAGCTTTGGCGTTAGCATTATCTGGAATTGCAGCGACTCTTCTAGATGGAGGTCGTACTGCACATTCTGCACTTAAGTTGCCACTCAATTTAAACACAATTGATACTCCAACATGCAATATTTCCCGATCCAGTGCAATGGGAAAATTGTTGACGCAATGCAAGCTCATTGTTTGGGATGAGTGCACAATGGCGCACAAGAAATCACTTGAAGCACTTAACTTTACACTGAAAGATCTTCGGCGAAATAACAACATCTTTGGCGGCTTGATAATATTGTTGGCAGGCGATTTCAGGCAGACGTTGCCAGTAACTCCCCGTGGAACGCCTACAGATGAATTGAATGCTTGCCTGAAAGCATCACCTTTTTGGAATAACGTAAAAACATTATCGCTAACCACTAATATGAGAGTTCAACTTCAAAATGATCAAAGTGCTGCACAATTTTCCAAACAATTGTTAGCTGTTGGAAATGAGATCGTCCCAGTTGATGCGACATCTGGATTAATTACTCTTACCAATGACTTTTGCTGATTTGTAGATTCTCAATTAGAACTTATTGAAAATGTTTTTCCAAACATTAGCAAAAATTATTAGAATTATGCTTGGTTAAGTCAACGAGCAATTCTTGCCGCAAAAAATAATGATGTGCACGCACTGAATTTCACCATTCAGTCAAAAATTGCTGGCGATTTGGTGACATACAAATCCATTGATACCATAACAAATCCCGATGATGTAATAAATTATCCAACGGAGTTTTTGAACTCTTCGGAGTTACCAGGATTTCCACCACATAACGTGCAACTCAAAGTTTTCACTGTTATAATGACATTGCGTAATTTGAATCCACCGCAACTTTGCAACGGTACTCAACTTTCAGTAAGAAGACTTATGCCGAATTTGATTGAAGCAACCATTATTAACGGAAAGTACGCAGGTGAAAATGTATATATTCCTCGAATACCAATGATTCCGACTGGTCTTCCGTTTGACTTCAAACGATTACAATTTCCAGTTCGCCTTGCGTTTGCAATGTCAATTAACAAGTCGCAAGGCCAATCGCTTAGTGTTTGCGGTATAAATTTAGAAAATCATTGTTTTTCGCATGGCCAGTTGTACGTTGCCTGTTCACGAGTTGGGAAACCATCCGCTTTGTTTGTGTTAGGCCAAAAAACAAAAAAATGTAGTTTACCAAAAGGCTCTTCAATAAAACATATAATTTGCAGATTCACTTTCATTTACTTAGAGAACTTCAACTCATTTTTGTAATCGAAATAAATTCAATACTGTTGTGTAATAAAATCAAATTTTTCCTTTTCAAATATAAACCAAACAAAAAATTTCTTCATCTTTCTGACGAAACCATCTGGTGGCGAAACGGAGTTCGTCGGGTTTGCTAGTTGTTATATAATTGTTTCTGAAAATTCGTAAAGTAATGAACAACAAATGGATTTAATCCAGTATTAAGTATTGAGTTGTTATATTCGCTAAGTATATTCACTAAGTATATTGAGTTGTTATATTCCAGGGATCTAAGGGGATCCTTGAATGCATGCAATTTTTTTTTTCGACTCGTATTTCGCTTGTTTCATTACATGACTTGAATACAAGATTGGAAGATTCATACCATCATTTTGTATTATCTTATTCTTATTTTCAAGGATTCTGGAGCTTTTATTGTTAATATAAAGTTATTCTCCTATTTGTTCACGTTCAGAACCTTTTAATTGTCGAGTACCATACTGAATTTTATCACCAAATGCTAGGTTACAAAAAAATTTGATTCCAGCCGTGAGTAGCTTGTTTTGAAGTACCCAACAATGTTCTAGCATCAGCAGGTTACAAAAAAATTTATTTGTTCACGTTCAGAACCTTTTAATTGTCGAGTACCATAATGAATTTTATCACCAAATGCTAGGTTACAAAAAAATTTGATTCCAGCCGTGAGTAGCTTGTTTTGAAGTACCCAACAATGTTCTAGCATCAGCAGGTTAGTTTTTTAGTTTATAAGATTTTTATTACATTTAATATGAAAAAATATATACAATCTATAAATTTACAACATGGATCAAATCAAATCTTCATTTGAAGATAACAAAACAATTATTTAAACTATAATAAATTCACTCAATTATTACTTTAATCAAAATGCGACTGCGATTCTCAAGGGCAAGAAATACCGGAAAGATTACGAATTGTATATATGGAGACGGCTCTTAGAAGTTTTGTCGATCGTATCAAAATTCCATTAAAAAATTTAATTAAATCATGTAGATTCAATGGCTTAAATCAATGGTTCCCAACCTTTTCAGTGTCACTACCCCTGAACAAGTATGAGAGTGGAGTTTACCCCTAGCCAATTTAAAATAAATAAAACCACACAAAATCGATGAAAATATGTTTATTATCTAATTCTTAACTATTTCTAAGAAATTGCATGTTTAGGTAACTAGTAATATAAAGTTATATGTAAATCTTAGAGTACTAGTGCGAAGGTTGAAATTGCTTTGCATTCACAAGTTTCACAATATTAGGTTCAGTTTCACTCAACGAGCATCTCATATCATGCTCAATGTTCATACGATTTCTGGCTTTTGTTTTTATTGTAAGAAGAGTTGAGAAATAACTTTTAATAAGTTATTTTCACGCAGCCCGAGAAACTCTACTTTTGCTGACACATCTTCGTCTTTGAATATATCGACGCAAGTAGAAAATGGTCTTAAAATCCAGGAGTAGCACTCACGAATGTCCATGTCGGGAAAATATTGCTGCAGTGAGTCTATCACGGCAGTTAAGTGTTACACCACAGAATTTTCAAATGTGATTTTGTCTCGTTTATTATTTAGTGATTGTTCGCTTAGTTGTGTAAACATTGACACATCACCAGTTTGAACTCTGCGTTGGTAAAATTCCAATTTGCGTAAAAAACTTGCAATTTTATCCTGCAGCATCAAAATATTTGTTTCATTTCCTTGCAGTGAAATATTCAGATTATTAATTTCAGTGAAAAAATCAGCAAGGTACCCCATTTTTATAACAAATATATGGTCTTTAATTTTGTCATAATATTCTTTTTCTTTTTGAGTTCTCTGGTTTTCAAAAAACAATCCAATTTCTTCTCGTAATTCATAGACCCTACTTAGAACTTTGCCTCTTGATAACCAACGTACCTCTATATGGTACAAAAGTGCATTAAATGCAGCACCAACTTCATCACACAAAACTTTAAATAATCTTGAGTTAGTAGCGCTGCCTCGAATACGATTAACAATTTTTACTATATCACTCAACGTGTTTAGCAAATCTGGTGGTAGTGTTTTTACAGCCAAAGCGTAACGGTGTATCAAACAATGATAGTTGAAAACTTGAGGAGCAACTTGTTTCACAAGAGACTGAAAACCAGAACGGACGCCCATCATGGCAAGTGCCTCGTCTGTACAAATACCAACCAGCTTTAACCAGTCCAGGCCATTTTTCTCAATAAACTCTTTTAGAGTCTGAAATACGTCTTCGCCGCGAGTAGTAGTGGGCAAAGACTTGCAGAACAAATATTCCTCCTTCACATCATCATTTTTAATGTATCGTGTAAACATTAATAATTGTGAACACGAAGCAACATCTGTGGACTCGTCCAACTGCAGTGCAAACATAGGACTTTCCTTTATTTTAGCAATAACGGTTGCTAGAATATCGGCACTCATTTCACATATGCGTCTTTGAATGGCATTGTTTGATAGTGGTATTTGGTTAATCTTAGCTATATGTTGCTCACCTATAACAAGTGTTACCGCATCTAATATGCAAGGTTTGATGAGGTCCTCTCCTATAGTGTGTGGTTTTTTATTACGTGCGATACGATACACAATTTTGTATGAAGCTTGAAGGCATGATTCATTTGCTTTCTGTATGTTGCCTGTAGAATCCATGCGCGAAAACTTTAGAATCTTCTCCTTTTTCTTAAAAAAATCTATATTTTTATCTGCAAACTTTAGCAAAATGTTCTTTTAAATCGTTCGGTTTCATGCTTTTGGCGCTTTTTGCCAAATGGAATAGAAGCCATGTCAAAAACACCTGTAGGTACCTAAAACAAAAGTTAACTAATACATACCAACAAAAACAAGTCACTCGTGACAATATAAACGTGACGAACGTGACGATATTAACAAACACTACTTACCTTTGAATTTAAACAATACGATTTCTGCAATGCGCGGTGGAACAAATAAAATGCGTTATTTAATAAACTTAAATAACTCAACACAATTTTCATACATTTACTACCGATACTTCGTTAAATAAAACTATTTGGTTATGTGTCCTTCTTGACGTCCAGCCGGAAATTTAGAGTCGTAGAAATGAATAGAGTGAAACTCGAATGTGAACTCCATAGAGAAATATAGTTGGCACATAGAGGCATAAATGTGTCGCTATATAGATGAGGGTGGGAGAAAGAAAAAGGGATTGTATTGTCTGTTCTGACAGAAACGTCACCATTCTTTATAAAATGATCAAAAATAAATTAATATTATAAATGTATATCCTTCAATGACCACAAATTTTTATCAAACATACACAATAAAATCAAGTTTACAGCCGGTACAGTAAGTGTTAATGTTTATTATAAAAAAATATGTTGAATATAATGGCATTAGATAGTTGGTGTTTCTATACTGAGCTCTAAAGTTATACTAAATAAAAATTATTAAAAATTAATATTAACAATATTAGCCCCGCCCGTAAGGCGGGTTACATTAATTTATGAATCTGAGGGGAATGATTTCTTAGACTTAGTTCAAGTCATTTTGCAGACACATAAAAAGCTATCGACGCGGATGTAGACGGTCCTGACACATAAATTAAGCCCAAAAATTAAAATATCTTATATTACTAATGCGTTTGTACATGAAAGTGTGAAAGACATGCAGACGACGGTCCACGTGGCCTGGCGACTGTCCATCGTATCGGAATACGAGACGATACGACACCCTTACAAAAAAAAAAAAAAAACAGTTTAGGTTACCTCCATTGGGAATCCTTAACAGCTATTATAGCTACCGGCTAAACTAACTGGGATGGATCATTCGTTTTATTAACGTTTGACCGGAGCTAGTCGCAAAATATTGCGCAGTGTGCAAAAGCAGCGTGCCCATTCACCGGTGAATGTGCACTAGAGATGGGTAACTCACTCCGATACAACTCCTTCCTCGGAGTGAATCCGAGTGGAATCGTCTCACCGGATTTGTCATATCCGACTTTCCCAAACTAGTACTAAATCTGTTACCGCGTTTTTGCTTTTACACAATTATATAATTGTGTAAAAGTAATAATATGCTAATGGAACTACCCGATATAATATTAATTCTCGAATGGAAATAGCAGAAGAAAAAATTAGAAAGCAAAAGTATTATTATTTGGTGAAAATATTTTAGGATAAATGTTTTGCTTTTATTACAAAGTTTACTACAATATTTTTATATACAATTAATCCAAAAAATCAATTATTTTCTCATCAAAAGAAAATAATTAAATTAAATTCGATTCTCAAGTTTTACGTTTGGTCAGCACTGTTAAAATTACGAGCCATTGAGTCGATCATGTGGTCGACCGAAAAATTTTACAACTCGTCATTTTTTTGTGAATTATTTTATTGATAATTTTTAATTTCATTTTATTCATAAATTTTCATTTAAAAAAATTAAATGGGATTTGACAAATCCTTAGGTGCATTAACAACGCACAATAGAACACATTTGTGCCGACTATTTCAGTTTTAAAGTGGTCGGAGTCCTGGACTAAGGACTCCGACTGTTAAGCGGGTATAACTCCTCCCTGAAGCGGAGTCAAATCCGAATTGATCCGGCTTCGGATATGATAAGGCCATCTTTAATGTGCACATACACCAAGAGTGCACATTTACCGTAACATATATAATAAGTTATTTTAAAATTGAGTACCCTCATCAATCATATTTTCCCTTTGTGTTGAAATCATTGTATTATTATCTAATTCTATTTTTTCTGCCACACAGTATGAATGACCTTCTTCTTTGCCATTTCACAATGTGTTTTGGCAACATTTTTATTTGAGTCTTCGGTTTCGATTCTGTATATAATCAAAATAATCGCAAGAACCTCGGCAGCTTGCTCTTCATTTTCACTTGATATCAACCAATACAAACATTTTTTGTACAATTTGGCTATACATGAACGAAGGGATTTTAAAATAATTGTGTATAACTTAATAAACCGTGCTACATCAATGCGTTTATAGCATGATGGTAAATTTTTAGCAAATAAATAGTCGGCATATTCTACAATTGTATTGTAATTGGTGAATGCCCTCACGCAAGTTGACTAACGTGCTTGCGACTGATCACAGACAATTTCCTTCGGAATAGAAACTCCAGATCGCACAAATTCCTTTAGGCGTGTCGGTATGGCTACCATATGATGCGCTTCTGATAACATTTGTGCCACTGGAAATGTTCCACTATCGGTGATAACTGCACATTGATATAAAAATATATTTTTAGTCAGTTGTTCATTGAAACGGTTTATTTTCTCTACGACTCCCCCGGTTGCATCGATTACACAGGTCAACAAAGAATATGGTGCAATCGATTTTAATACTGTTTTTAAGTATATTTGGGGTGCTGATTTCAAAAATGACATTGTTTTTTTTCTATGAGCTTTAGTTTTCAAGATACGATATATATGATATATTTTACGATATTAGGTGCGCAACTAAGTTCTCGCTGTTTTTTCGATAAAAATGTAACTTTATTATAAAAAATTGCATCAATTAAGTTCGATACAGTTCTCCAGGTTTCACTCGGTTTCAACAGCTCATAACAAATAACACCGACCTGGTCCCACCATATGTAGAGCATAACCTTTGCAGTGAATATTCGGCCGAACCGAGATTTTCTCCTCTTTGGATTGCTATAATAAATTCATTTTTTATCACCTGTCGCGATGTGATGAAGAACCTCTTTTTTCGCCGCTGGAGCAGTTGTTTACAGGCGAAAAAACGACGATCGACGTCTCTTGGCTTCAACTCACAAGGAACCGAAGTTTCTTGCTTCTAAATCATCCCCGACGCATGCAATAGCTTGGAAATGGCTTGATGGGTAACTACTCGTACATACAAACTTATAAGACCCATTCGGCCTTAGTTGGGACATTAGTTGACACTGTGAAAAGTTCTTTTCCGTGACGACCTCGAATGGACCTGGTTTCGGCAACTTCTTTGTATCTTAAAAATTATAGCTGATACAAAAAATTGGTTTGCAGATTTGAAATCAGCGCAAAAAATACTATAAGAATCAGCTCTAACATTTGAGGCACCAAAAAAAAATTTTTTTTTGTTGGCCTGTGTTATTAAACAAATGTTTTTTTTTATTATAATCTTCTATATATATAAAAATAAGTCGGGTTTTCCTTCCTGACGAAATAACTCCAGAACGCACGAACCGATTTCGACAATTTTACATTCGTTGGAAAGGTCTCGGGCTCCGCAAGGTTTATAGCTAAGAAAATTTAAAAAAAATTCAACAGAAAAACGGAAAACATTTTCTTTTTTTACATGCGGCGTCATCTCTAAAACTTAGCATGTACTACAAACCAAACCGCAGTCGGTAGATGGCGCCGGTAGATATATTGTTTGACATCTCAATGTTCACCGTTCAGTTAAATTCAGGTGACAAACCGGCATTGTGTTTACAGTGAAATTGTGCAAAAAAGTTAAATAAGTTATTCTTTTCCGTACATCACGTGTTTTGTGCAAATTTTTGTATTTAAAGCAGGCGTTTGTCTTTAAGGCGGTAAGTTAAACTGTGTAAATTATGTGGATAGTGCATTTGAGTTTAAATTCACCACTCTGTCCATAGTCTAAAATGCCTATAGGACGACGTGCGAACATCGGTCGCCGCACAAGACATGCAAGCCAGCAGCAAGTGTATTTACTAAACTTAAGCGAAGGCAGACAAAATATAATAAGACAAAATGCCCGGTTAAGACAACGCATCAGTACACGTAGATCATTGACATCATACAATCGCTTGGCATTCCAGTATGATCCCACTGCAAACTACAGTGATGATAAAAATTTTGATATTGGACCAATGCCGACTATATGCCGATATTGCAATGCGTTAAAGTTCAAAAGAGAAACGGCTGGTTTGTGCTGCGCAAGTGGAAAAGTAAAACTGGATCCATTACTTGCACCACCACCGCCACTGAAATCATTGTTTGATGGAAGTGACCCCGATTCCAGCCATTTTCTTCAACACATCCTTCAATACAATAACTGCTTTCGCATGACTTTCTTTGGAGCTAATATCATTCAAGAAGGCGGCTTCATGCCGACTAGCAAGGTAAAGATACAACGCACATAACCAATTACTCACACTAACAAAATGAATTGCACACCACACACTACACCATTACACGATCAGAAGTTACACCGTATTCTTCAACTAATGATTGTTTGCAATTACAGATACAAGGACAAATATACCATTTGCATGGTTCAATGGTGCCAACACCAAATGAACAGCATCAATTTCTGCAAATATATTTAATTTCGTCGATGGTGGATCAGCTGATTGTGTGGTGCAATATGCAGGAAGAGTTAAAGAGACGAGTTATTGAACAGTTGCAATCATTTTTTCACGCTAATAATGCTGTGGTTAACATGTTCAAAACAGCATTGGAACGAATGCCATCAGATACGCACAAATTTGTCATAAGAGCGGATTGTACCCCAAGAGGTAAACATGTGCGAAGATTCAATGCACCGACCGTTAATGATGTTGCTGCAATTATTGTTGGCGATCCAACTAAATCGCGAGACATTGTCGTTCAGCGAAGAAGCAATATCATGCATCGCGTAAACGAGACATTGTTTGTACGACGCGTTACAATATCCAATCATTTATTGGCAAGGGCAAGACGGTTAGGACATCACGTTGAAGATGGTCGATCCAATTACAGGTGCAATATTAACACACTAATTATTTTTATTATTGCTATTATTTGTTTCCATTAACAATTCATTTCATTTTGCATTTTCAGGCTTATCAACGAATAAAAATCTAAGCGCTATGAAATACTATGCATATCGTATGATGATTCGTCCACATGAGGAGAATGGCATTCTGAAGTGCCGTCGGCTATTCCAGCAATTCGCTGTCGACATGTATGTCAAAGTCGAGACCGAACGTTTAGCGTTCATTCCATTCAATCAGGCAAAGCTACGATCTGAGGACTATATACACTTGCGAGATGCTATTCATTCAGATGGTGATGTTCAGAATATTGGACGTCTCACGATTCTCCCATCATCTTATACCGGAAGTCCACGCCACATGCACGAATACGCTCAAGACGCTATGACGTACGTGCGACATTATGGAACTCCGGATTTATTTATTACGTTCACTTGCAATCCGAAGTGGACGGAAATTGAACGTGAGTTGGAAACGGGCCAAAAACCGCAAGATCGCCATGACATAATAGCCAGAGTATTTCAGCAAAAACTCAAGGTTATGATGGATGTGCTTACTAAGTATCGAGTTTTTGGTAACACACGTTGTTATATGTACTCAGTGGAATGGCAGAAGCGTGGACTACCGCATGCTCATATCCTAATTTGGTTGCTGAATAAATTACATTCAAATGAAGTGGATGAAATCATATCAGCTGAAATTCCTGATCCAGTCACTGATCCCCACCTACACGATTTTGTGACGACACAGATGGTGCATGGACCGTGCGGTGCATTAAATCCATTATCGCCTTGCATGGCTAATGGAAAGTGCACAAAACGATATCCGCGACCGTTAGTTGCTGATACATTCACAGGGAACGATGGATATCCAGTTTATCGTCGGCGTTCAAAAGAAGAAAATGATCGAACTATCAAAGTTAAAGTTCAAAATCAAGAGATAGAGATCGGAAATGAATTTATTGTGCCATATTGCCCGCTGCTATTTCGAATTTTCAGAACACATGCAAACGTTGAAAGTTGTCATTCGGCCAAATCAATCAAATATTTGTGCAAGTACGTCACAAAAGGCACCGACATGACTGTGTTTGGTATTGCGTCGGAAAATGCGAATGACGAAATTAGCAGCTTCCAAATTGGCAGATACGTCAGTAGTAATGAAGCACTGTGGCGATTATTGTCATTTCAAATTCATGAAAGATATCCCACAGTTATGCATTTAGCAGTGCATTTGGAAAACGGCCAAAGAGTTTACTTCACTGAGGCTAATGCGGCACAGCGAGCTGAGAGACCACCATCGACAACATTGACTAGCTTCTTTGCTATGTGTGAAGCAGATCCATTCGCAGCGACGCTGATGTACGTTGATATGCCCAAGTATTACACTTGGAATCAATCAACAAAGAATTTCCAACGCCGCAAACAAGGAACCCCAATTCCAGATTGGGCACATGTGTTTTCCACTGATGCACTTGGTCGCATATATACTGTTCATCCTAGAAGTGATGGATGTTTTTATTTGCGACTTCTGTTGGTAAATGTACGTGGACCAAAATCATTTGTGCATTTGAAAACTGTGAATGGCCACCGATGTCAAACATATCGAGAAGCATGTCAACTATTGGGTTTGCTGGAGAACGATTCTCATTGGGATCTAACACTTGCGGATTCAGTTGTTTCATCAAATGCGTACCAATTACGAACGCTGTTCGCAATTATCATCACCACATGCTTTCCTTCACAACCAATACAATTATGGAACAAATACAAAGACGACATATGAGAAGATATCTTGCATCGCTTGCGCATTCAAACTAACAATCCTGATATCCAAATAACCGATGAAATCTACAATGAAGGATTGATTCTGATTGAGGATCAATGCTTGACAACAAGCTACTAATTGAAGTAGGAATGATTGCGCCAAATCGATCGATGCACGATGCATTCAACCAAGAATTAAATCGAGAGCTGCAATACAATGTTGATACATTGCAAGAATTCGTTCGAAATAATGTGCCGTTGCTGAATGAACAGCAAAAACAAGTATACGAAACATTAATGCAAGCGGTGGCCAATAATACTGGTGGTCTATTCTTCCTGGACGCACCTGGAGGAACAGAGAAAACATTTGTCATTTCATTGATTTTGGCCACTATTCGATCAAGATGTGACATAGCTTTGGCGTTAGCATTATCTGGAATTGCAGCGACTCTTCTAGATGGAGGTCGTACTGCACATTCTGCACTTAAGTTGCCACTCAATTTAAACACAATTGATACTCCAACATGCAATATTTCCCGATCCAGTGCAATGGGAAAATTGTTGACGCAATGCAAGCTCATTGTTTGGGATGAGTGCACAATGGCGCACAAGAAATCACTTGAAGCACTTAACTTTACACTGAAAGATCTTCGGCGAAATAACAACATCTTTGGCGGCTTGATAATATTGTTGGCAGGCGATTTCAGGCAGACGTTGCCAGTAACTCCCCGTGGAACGCCTACAGATGAATTGAATGCTTGCCTGAAAGCATCACCTTTTTGGAATAACGTAAAAACATTATCGCTAACCACTAATATGAGAGTTCAACTTCAAAATGATCAAAGTGCTGCACAATTTTCCAAACAATTGTTAGCTGTTGGAAATGAGATCGTCCCAGTTGATGCGACATCTGGATTAATTACTCTTACCAATGACTTTTGCTGATTTGTAGATTCTCAATTAGAACTTATTGAAAATGTTTTTCCAAACATTAGCAAAAATTATTAGAATTATGCTTGGTTAAGTCAACGAGCAATTCTTGCCGCAAAAAATAATGATGTGCACGCACTGAATTTCACCATTCAGTCAAAAATTGCTGGCGATTTGGTGACATACAAATCCATTGATACCATAACAAATCCCGATGATGTAATAAATTATCCAACGGAGTTTTTGAACTCTTCGGAGTTACCAGGATTTCCACCACATAACGTGCAACTCAAAGTTTTCACTGTTATAATGACATTGCGTAATTTGAATCCACCGCAACTTTGCAACGGTACTCAACTTTCAGTAAGAAGACTTATGCCGAATTTGATTGAAGCAACCATTATTAACGGAAAGTACGCAGGTGAAAATGTATATATTCCTCGAATACCAATGATTCCGACTGGTCTTCCGTTTGACTTCAAACGATTACAATTTCCAGTTCGCCTTGCGTTTGCAATGTCAATTAACAAGTCGCAAGGCCAATCGCTTAGTGTTTGCGGTATAAATTTAGAAAATCATTGTTTTTCGCATGGCCAGTTGTACGTTGCCTGTTCACGAGTTGGGAAACCATCCGCTTTGTTTGTGTTAGGCCAAAAAACAAAAAAATGTAGTTTACCAAAAGGCTCTTCAATAAAACATATAATTTGCAGATTCACTTTCATTTACTTAGAGAACTTCAACTCATTTTTGTAATCGAAATAAATTCAATACTGTTGTGTAATAAAATCAAATTTTTCCTTTTCAAATATAAACCAAACAAAAAATTTCTTCATCTTTCTGACGAAACCATCTGGTGGCGAAACGGAGTTCGTCGGGTTTGCTAGTTGTTATATAATTGTTTCTGAAAATTCGTAAAGTAATGAACAACAAATGGATTTAATCCAGTATTAAGTATTGAGTTGTTATATTCGCTAAGTATATTCACTAAGTATATTGAGTTGTTATATTCCAGGGATCTAAGGGGATCCTTGAATGCATGCAATTTTTTTTTTCGACTCGTATTTCGCTTGTTTCATTACATGACTTGAATACAAGATTGGAAGATTCATACCATCATTTTGTATTATCTTATTCTTATTTTCAAGGATTCTGGAGCTTTTATTGTTAATATAAAGTTATTCTCCTATTTGTTCACGTTCAGAACCTTTTAATTGTCGAGTACCATACTGAATTTTATCACCAAATGCTAGGTTACAAAAAAATTTGATTCCAGCCGTGAGTAGCTTGTTTTGAAGTACCCAACAATGTTCTAGCATCAGCAGGTTACAAAAAAATTTATTTGTTCACGTTCAGAACCTTTTAATTGTCGAGTACCATAATGAATTTTATCACCAAATGCTAGGTTACAAAAAAATTTGATTCCAGCCGTGAGTAGCTTGTTTTGAAGTACCCAACAATGTTCTAGCATCAGCAGGTTAGTTTTTTAGTTTATAAGATTTTTATTACATTTAATATGAAAAAATATATACAATCTATAAATTTACAACATGAATCAAATCAAATCTTCATTTGAAGATAACAAAACAATTATTTAAACTATAATAAATTCACTCAATTATTACTTTAATCAAAATAATATTTATTATGGGCAAAAATATCACAAAAACCACAAACAATATATTTAAGGACAATACAACACTAACAAAAAACATAAATCTGGTGGAAAACTTTTGATAAATTAAAACTGAAATATTTATTAACTTCCCGAAGGAGAAGTTTGTTTTCATCAAAAAATCCGATTCGCATTTTATGTTTTCTCGACGTTTCAAGCCATTCTGAATCGAATGAGACCAAATTGAAAAAAGTATGGGTGTGTGTGTGTGTGTGTGTGTGTGAACAGATTTTTTGCCGTAAATCGACGTTTTCTCAAAAACGGATGGACCGATTTCAAAATTTAAAAGCCATTCGATGTATCTCGATGAGGACTATCGTTTCTGAGTTTGTGCGGCGATCGGCCGGACCGTTTCTTTGTAAATTGCAGGAAAGTGAAAAAAAGTGCTGATTAGTTTTTGGTAGAGATCGGCCGGGCCGTTTTCTTGTAATAAAGTTTAAAAAAAAAAAAAATTCGACGATTTTGTGATTATTTTTTTGACGGTAGATACCATAGTCTTCTAGATCATACTAAAATATTACGGATCTACGACAACTCGTTTAGCTTTAAAAATTCGTCAAAGTTTGCAAAAATTAGTATGGTCTTTTTGGCATTTGTCAAAATTAGAATTTTCATCGACGTTTTCTCAAAAACGCCTGAACCGATTTCAGATATTTAAAAAGCATTTGATGTATCTCGATGAGGATTATCGTTTGGAGTTTTGTGCGACAATCGGCCAAACCGTTTCTTTGTAATTTGGAAAAAAAGTGTTAAACTTTTCGTCCACATTTACGCCCATCCTACCGAACCGATTTTAAAAAATCAAAAACTGTTTGATTAGTTTAGGTAAAAATCTACCGAGCTGTTTTCTTGCAATTAACTGTTGAAAAAAAGTGTTAAATTTTCGTCCACATTTACGCTCATCCTACCGAACCGATTTTAAAAAATCAAAAACTGTTCGAAAGATATTAGTTGGGAATAGTGCTGATTAGTTTTAGGTGAAAATTTACCGAGCCGTTTTCTTGCAATTAACTGTTGAAAAAAGTGTTAAATTTTCGTCCACATTTACGCTCATCCTACCGAACCGATTTTAAAAAATCAAAAACTGTTCGAAAGATATTAGTTGGGAATGGCACTGATTAGTTTAGGTGAAAATCTACCGAGCCGTTTCTTGTAATTAACTATTAAAAAAAAAATTTAGTGTGATTTTTATGGAACTTTGTTTGGTGATATATATCATGGTCTTATAGAACTTACTGAATTATTACGGCCTTACGACAAGTAGTTTAATTTTAAAAATTCATCAAAGTTTGAGAAAATGAGTAGTTTTTTTTGACGTTTGTTAAAAATTAAATTAGATAATTTAGTTGTATAACGATAGTGTACTTGGTCTTGAACATAGTAAACCATTAAAGTCCTACGAAAACTGGTGCAATTATAATTTGCTTCTAGAAAATACTCCGAGTTAACGTGTTCGTTCCGTTGCAATGATGCGTAATAAATCCACTCGGAATACTTCTAATCAATCATAAATTAATTTATTTTTTATTGATTAAGTCGATTATTTACACATATCGGGAAGTTCATGTAACTAACTTGTCTCAAGGCTAAATAAATACCAAACCAACTAGTTTTAACTAAAGATCTTTATAAAATTAGGTAGCACATAGTTAGAATACCAGAACATATTTTTTGTCACAGAACTTATCACATTAATTGTTGTGTTATTATTAACTAAACATTTTGAAATTTTTATTAATTCCATAATTCCGGAACTTGAATTGCCTCATGTAGTATTTTGTTTGATATATAGTGTAGATTTAACTATTCTTAAGTCTTAAGGCTTTTTTTTATTTTTTGTAATCTTATATATAAAAATGGAGCTCTCTTTCAAATGTCCGAATAAACTCGAAAACGGCTGAAATCGATTTGGCCAGTCTTAGTCTTGAAAAATTCGTGCCAATCCAGAGAAAGTTCAGAATGTGAGATATTATTTCAAATCCACGTAGAAACTTTACATTTTTAATTTGAAAAATTTTGTAGAAGCGTAATTTAAATAAAAACAATGGACGGTGGCATTTCGCAATTTCGTGAAATGTAAACGCTTTTGACAGATGATGTTCAATTACGTTTAACAGGATGTTTTACGCGAATATTATTTATTTATAATAAATTGTAGTAAGTAGTTTTGTTTGTAGTTTTATTTATTTACAAAAACGTTAGTAAACAGGCCGCAAGTGTCACTAGAGACTCAAAATATCAACTTTTTTGAAATGTTAATATGAAAATGCACTTTTTGGGATATTTTTCTCAAAACACAATGCTCTGAAAGATCTCATTTGTATAATTATATACTCAGTGATATTTATATAACATTTCTAGGTTGATTATTTTTATTTATGTTATTTAAATTCAGAACCTAAATTTGGTATCGATCAAATGGACATTTGTCGAATAACATTTCCCAGTTATAATTCCCCAGAATTTATCGAAGAATAGATAGTAAATATAAAGGTCCGGGATTAAAAAGGTCCACCACCGATGTGCCAAAAATCAGTAAAGTTAAGCATTGTTTAACAATATTTGAAAGTTGAGGAAAAAAGTTAAAAATGTAATTATTTTGTAAAACACCTTTAAAATTAAAATAAGACATTAAACCTGTTTACCACCTATAGGGTAAAAAGATCTAGATAACAAATTATTGAAAGACACATCAAAAAAGCACATTGCTACAATGATGAAGTAGCTGGCAGTTTTACTGAACGTAGTCATATACTTGTTTGTTTGAAATGTGTTATTTGTTGTGATATAATTGGTTTGTTTGATTTTATAATATAATTAATATTTGCTTCAAGTCAAATTGGACCTTTGTGCCTCGCCCTGCTCTACATATATACTTTTATTAAATTCACTATAATTCATTTAATGTTACTTGAAACTTTTTAAAAAGCAGGTTAAAGAAGAATACTTAATTCATTTTCTATCTCTCCTTGCAAAAATTTGAAATTTTTTTGTGTAAGCTCAGTAATATTATTTACAATTATTCACATAATATGCAGAATCTAAAAGGAATCTGACAAATTTGAAACGTAATCAATAAGTCGAAAGACCAAGAAAGACTTGGATTTGATTATACCATGTTTTTATAGAAAGTATATAAAACTTCCAATTTGATTGCATTGACAAAATTATAGACAAACTAATGGTGTTTATTGTTTTTATAATACCTCATTGTATATAGCATTCAAACAACACATCCTTATATACTTAAAGTATTAATATTTTTGATTCTATAGAAATTTTTTTCAGTATACCTTACTTAGCAAAACAACGTTTGCCGGGTCAGATAGTCTTATATATAAAAATGGAGCTGGTCTTTCAAATGTCCGAATAAAACTCGAAAACGGCTGAATGGATTTGGCCAGTCTTAGTCTTGAAAATTCGTGCCAATCCAGAGATTGCCCAAAAGGTGAGAATATTTCAAATCCGCGTAGAAACTTTACATTTTTATTTTGAAATTTTTTGTAGAAGCGTAATTTAAATAAAACAATGGACGGTGGCTAAGACGCCAAATGTCAAACGTTTTTGACAGATGATGTTCAATTACTTTTAATAGAATGTTTACGTGAATAGTATTTAATTATGATAAATTGTAGTGAGTAGTTTTGTTTGTAGTTTTATTTATATACAAAAACGTTAGTAAACGGGCCGCAAGTGTTACTAGAGACACAAAATATCAACTTTTTTGAAATGTTAATATGAAAATGCACTTTTTGGCATATTTTTCTCAAACACGGTGCTCTGAAAGATATCATTTGTATAATTATATTCGCTCAGAGCGTGACTGCAGCGCCCATGCCGCTGGAATAAATATGAACTAACTAAGGCTATCAGTGTGTGGTTTTTATGGGTTTTATATGTTTGTTAAAGAAAAAAGATATTAAATAATTGTTATAAATAATAATAAACATTATACAGTAATAATGTGAACGCTCAATATTTATTGAAATTATTAAATTTACTTCAACGCACTTAAAACATAGTTAAGTGTAATGATTAATTTAAAAAGGAAATGCAGTAAACATTTTTAAGGTTAAGTGCCTTAAAGCATATGTCATGAGCTCGGAATAGTTCTTGATAAAAACAATATAATAATGATAAAATATTTTATCAATAGAATAAGTAAATAATAAATTAATTTACTCATTTTTTTATTGTTTTTGGTCAAACTAAAGACTTAGACATTATTATAAAGACATGATTTAGGCATTATTATAAAGACAAGACCCCTCAAATAAAATTGCAGGAAAAAACGACTTTAACTTTTCGAGTCTTGTAAATTGAAGGAAATTTACATTATTGCAATATATTACAATATATTGCATTATTCAGCATTGTATTATTTAAACTGATTGTATAATAAACATTTTACGCGCCTTTTATTTTTCTTTTATCACAAATTACATTTATTATATAATAACATGTAATTAATAGATAAATAATAGTTACACATAATCAATATACAATATATAAATATATATTTATCATTATTTCAGCCTTGTATTACATTGTTTGCAAAACAATTTTTTCTAGTAAGCATTAAATTTTTGATAAAATAACAATTTATTGACTTATAATTTTTCTTTTTGCTAAAACATAACAATTTTCCAACTATTCACAGTACTCTTACTCCGATTTGAATTTATAACTATAGGTTATGATACTTACTTTATTCTTCTAACCGCAGCGATCCACTTTTCCCATTGATTTTCTTTCCACTTAGCTGTAGAAAATGTATAGAATTTGCAGTCACTTTTTCTGCTAGTATTTCTACAACCCACTATACAACAGCTTTGGTGGCTTATTTTTAATTATCTTATTTAAATTTGAAATAAACCAATATGTTATGTGTTTTTGTTTAAAATTTCTGTTATAGTAGCTTACTTTAATGCTCAAAGTAGCCACAACGAACGCTTCGGTCGACTTGACTTCCCCTTCCATGCCTTCGCACATAGCCAATACTCATTGGTTTTTATAAAACATTTTCTAGGTTTTATTATTTTTTATTTATGTTATTTAAATTTAGAACCTGAATTTGGTATCGATCAAAGGGACATTTTGTCGAATAACATTTTTCCAGTTATAATTTCCCAGAATTTATCGAAGAATAGATAGTAATATATGAAAGTCCGGGGTTAAAAGCTTCACCACCGATGTGTTAAAAAACAGTAGAGTTAAGCATTGTTTAACAACAATATTTGCAAGTAGAGGGAAAATGATGTATAATCAGCTATAACCTTGATTCTCATGACTTTGCTATTATCGGGAGATAAACGGTAATCTTTGAAAATCCATAATAAAAGTATTTTCTTCCGTTGGTAGTTTTTTGGCATTAGTTAAAAGTGTAATTTGTAAAATACCTTTTCAAGTAAAATAAGACATTAAACCTGTTTGTCACCTGGCCTTTCAAAGTTACTCCGCCTATAGGGTAAAAAGGTCTAGATAACAAATTTTTGAAAGCATAAAAGCACATTTCTAAAATGATGAAGTAGCTGACAGTTTTATTGAACGTAGTCAGATAATTGTTCGTTTGAAATGTGTTATTTGTTGTGATATAATTGGTTTGATTTTTATAATACAATTAATATTTGCTCAAAGTCAAATTGGACGTTTATGCCTTGCCCTGCTCTACATATATAGTTTTTATTAACTTTACTTTAATTCATTTTTCAAAAAGCAGGTTAAAGAAGAAATACTCAATTTATTTTCTACCTCTCCTCACAGAAATTTGAAAATTTTGTATACGCTCAGTAGTATTAGAATGATACACAAAATCCAGAATCCAAAAAGAATCTGGAAAACTTGGAACATAACCAATAAGTCGAAAGACCAAAAAAGACTTGGATTGGATTATACCATGTTTTCTATAGAAAGTGTATAAAACTTCCAGTTTGATTGTATTGACAAAGTATAGACAAACTAGGGGTTTATTGTTTTTATAATACCTCATTGTATGCAAACAACACATCCTTATACACTCAAAGTATTAATATTTTTGATTCTTTAGAAATTATTTAGAATATACCTTACTTAGCAAAACAACGTTTGCCGGGTCAGCTAGTCTTATATATAAAAATGGAGCTCTCTTTGAAATGTCCAAGTAAAACTCGAAAACGGCTAAACCGATTTGGCCAGTCTTAGTCTTGAAAAATTCGTGCCAATCCAGAGAAAGTCCAAAAGGTGAGAAATTATTTCAAATCCGCGTAGAAACTTTTTATTTTTAACTTGAAAATTTTTGTAGAAGCGTAATCTAAATAAAACAATGGACGGTTGCTAATCCGTGAAATGTCAAACGTTTTCGACAGATGATGTTCAATTACGTTCAATAGGATATTTTGCGTGAATATTATTTAATTATGATTAAATTGTAGTAAGTAGCTTTGTTTGTAGTTTTATCTTATATATAAAAATGGATCGCAAAATGTGTTGGTAAGCGCATAACTCAACAACGCCTGAACCAATTTGGCCAATTCTTTTTTAAAATGTTCGTTGATGTCCAAGGATGGTTCTTACGGCGAGCAAAATTTGAATAATCGTCGGAAAAACCCTAAAAACAGCCCTTTTCTAACTAATACAAATAATCGTAGTCGGCTTCTCGATATTATTTCTTTTATTTTACTTTCGGCAGGCGATAAAATTGGTATGGCGTTAAAGAATTTGACTTCAAGTCATATAAGATTAAAAAAATCAATGTCAATGTCTATTTGCCGCTCTTGCCGGTGGTGTTTTTCTTGCATTTTCTGTTATACTCTGCTGAGTGTGCTTTTGTTTTGTTTGTAGTGTTTTGTTATCTATCTATGAATAAAAAGTTATTGCATGTGACACAATATTTTAATATTGCCTCCTATAAGACTAGGCAATTTAAGTAGAAGAACACGAAATGCTGCAAACCAAGCTAATTACCGATCAAATCGTACTGCACAAGAACATGACGACCGAAATGAACATAAAAGTTACTCAATACCAAATGGGCCGCTATGTTAGTAGTAATGAAGCAATATGGCGAATATTTTCTTTTCCAATTTATGAGAGACACCCTTCTGTTATTCATTTAGCTGTGCATTTAGAAAATGGGCAAATGGTGTACTTTAGAGCAGTGAACGCAGGTCAAAGAGCTGCTCAGCCACCATCAACTACATTAACAAGCTTTTTTGAGGCATGTCAAAACGATAATTTTGCACAAATAGCTATATTGTGAAATGCCAAAATATTATACTTGGAATCAAGAAGATTTAAACGACGGAAACAAGGAAAACCAGCACCAGGATATACAGATGTATATTCCACCACAATGTAATTATTTTGTAAAATACGTTTGAAATTATAATAAGGCTTTAAACCTTTTTGCCATCTGCCCGTTTCAAGTTACCCCGCCTATAGGGCAAAAAGGTCTAGATAACAAATTTTGGAAAGACAGCAGAAAAGCACATTTCTACAATGATGAAGTAGCTGACAGTTTTACTGAACGTAGCCAGATAATTGTTCGTGTGAAATGTGTTATCTGTTGTGATATAGTTGGTTTGATTATTATAATATAATTAATATTTGCTCAAAGTCATATTGGACTTTTACATTTACTTTATTTTATTTATTTATTTATTTATTTATACAGTACAATTGTACAATTGTAGATATCAATGGTACATAACTTAAATTAATAGATAACATACTATATTAAATGAAATATAATTTACAAAAAAAACAAATGTTCACTTGAAATCTTATTCTAATTTTCACAGAATAGTTTACTGAAAATTATAATTTAAATATTCATCAATAGAGTAAAAAACTTGCTCTTTAAAAAATGTATTGAGTAGTTTATAAAATTTCCTATTTTCAACTTCTCTAATACCTAGTGGCAGCTTATTGTAAAGCATTATGCCCAGACCATCTAAGGTATTAAATGTAGAGGCAAATTTCAATGTGGGACCTTTTACAAGTTTATGTCTTGTGTCATAATAAATACATTCGGGACTTGGGCTTAAATTAAACAGGTTACCATTATTTTTTATAAAGCAGAGGGTGATTAGGAGAAAAATGCATGGAACAGGTAAAATTTGTGCTCATGGAAAAAAGGTCGACAAGATGTAGTGGACGAAAGGGAAAACATAACTCTGATTGCTTTTTTCTGTAATTGAAAAACTGATGTTAGTAACGGTGAAAACCCCCAAAATTGAATGCCGTAAATTACATTAGAATAAAAATATGAGTAATAAATAGTGAAAAGGCTCTCCTTGCTTACTTTCATTTTTAAATTACGAAGCATAAAGCAGGTTTTTGATAATTTAGGATTCAGAGTGTTAATAATGTGATGATCCCATTTCATATTGTTACTAATATTTAAACCAAGAAATTTTGTATTATTCAAAAACTCATAAGTGTTATTATTAAAGATGTACGGGGAAATATCTCGACAAATTTTATTATTATTATTAAAAGAAATTAATTTCGTTTTGTTATTATTCAATACAAGATTATTATTTTGAAACCAATTGGAAACTGAGAGCATGACATTATTGAGTTTTTTTTAATAGTTGTTCGTGAGTTTTTGCTTTAATGACTAAACATGTATCATCTGCAAATAAGATGAAGTCACACAGATTAGTACACTGGGGCAGGTCGTTTATATAAATAAGGAAAAGAAGTGGTCCTAGCACAGACCCTTGTGGAACCCCCATCTTTAAATCCATATTGTTAGAAACAAATGTTACCCCGTTTCGATTTAAATGAACACATTGTGATCTGTCATTAAGATACGACTTGACCAAGCAATGTGCCTTTCCTCTGATACCATATCGTTGTAATTTATTAAGCAAAATTTCGTGAGAAATGCAGTCAAAGGCCTTGGACAAGTCACAAAATACCGCCACACAATAACTGTTATTTTCAAAGGATTCAATAATACCGCGTGTGAGGTCAAAAAGAGCATGGGACGTTGAATGTCCTTTGCGAAACCCATGTTGATTTTGGTAGAATATTTTGTGCTTATTGAAAAAATATAAAAATCTTTTAAACAGAATTTTTTCGAAAACTTTGTTAAGTGAGTTAAGTAGGAAAATGGGCCTGTAGTTATTTATTAAATCACGTTTACCTTTTTTCACCACAAGTTAATTTATTAATACATAATAAGAATGGTTCAGCAAAATTTGAATGAAATTCTTTCAATATAAAACTGGGAATTTCATCAGGGCCTGAGCTAAAATTACTTTTAAGGCTAAGAAATGCTTCTGAAATTTCATCTAGAGTTACCGGAAAAAGATAAATAGTGTCAGACGATCCTGCAAAAATTAGAGAAGGTACACTAATGTCGCGATTGTTATTTACATTTGTAAGTACTGACGTAATAATAGTTGCTTCATTTACGAAAAAATTATTAAACTCGTTAACTAGGGTTAGGGGTTCATAAATCTTTACATCATTAATAGTAAGAAAATCAATTTGTTGATCATGCTTGCCAATATCGATTTCAGATTTAATCA
Organism: Ctenocephalides felis; assembly: GCF_003426905.1. NCBI lineage: Eukaryota > Metazoa > Arthropoda > Insecta > Siphonaptera > Pulicidae > Ctenocephalides > Ctenocephalides felis. The sequence goes on from NW_020538830.1 coordinate 30,953, forward strand.
GTGACCATATAGTTTTTGGTTTGTTGCCAGAACATTTTATCAAACTATCATTGTATTTAATTTTGGCTAAATCAACTACGCTATTAAAAATATCTTTATATTTTAAAAAATATTCAATAAAACCGATATCACTATTATATTTAGATAGTATTTCAAGCAGTTTCAGTTTTTTAAAAGAAATTAAGATGCCTTTTGTTTGCCAAAAACATGGATTAACTGCACTGTTATTGTTACATGATGACTTTATATATGGAAATGCAATATTAAATTTATTGTAGAAAATAGATATAAAATTGTTAAAACTTGAAATACCATCACAAGCAGTTGTTACAGAATTCCATCTTTCCTTATTAAGTAAATGTAAAAATATAATTTTATTTGAATTACTAAATCGTCTGATATATTTATATTGTTTAGGTATAATGTCACGGTGTTGTGGTATACTAAGAAAAATGCCGAGATGATCAGATAAAGTTGTGTTTAATATAGAAGAATATGAGACATTCAAATTAGTGAAAAAATTGTCGATGCAGGTTGAACTTTTTTTAGATACTCGAGTTGGCTCAAATATAATCTGTTTAAGACCAAAAGAATATAATTGATTTTTAAGATCATTTGAATAAATATTTGCTTTGTCAAAATGAATATTAAAATCACCACAAATAATCAGTTTATTGTATTTATTATATAGCTCGTTAATAAGATCATAAAGTAATTGAATAAAACGTAATTTATTTTGGTCTGGTGAACGATATACACAGATAAGGCAAATAGAAAAATCTTTAAAAGTTATTTCTGCTATGCAGTATTCAAAAAGCTTTTCGATTTGAGAAATTTTAGAGAAAATTTGCTTACATTCAATTTGTATTGAACTAAAAATGCAAACTCCACCATGTCCGTAAACACTTCTACAGAAGTATGAGCAAAGCTTATAACCATTGATTTTTATCAATTTGAGTTCAGTCTCTTTAAGCCAATGCTCGGCAAAACAGACAACAGAGGCTTTAACATCTTGTAATACAATATCGATTTTATTTAACTTATTAGATAGGTTTTGAATATTTTGAAAAAGTATGCCAAAATTTGATTTAGATGAAACGAAAGTTATGTGATGAGTTGGTTATTATTTTTGAAACAGTATTAGCTAAAACTGGAAGAGGTGGGATATTGGTAGGAACTATTTTCTTGACTGAGAAAAAATCAGTGATTTTTGACTGACTGGTAGATTGTGTGATGTTGTTTACATTAAAGTCTCTATTGTTTGGGTGAAGTAATGTGTTATTAATATGATGATTTTCTTCTCTGTGTTTAGACCCATTGCTATGAAATTTATCTCTTTTCGGAGAAGTATGTCGAACATTATAATGTAGAAAAGATTTTTTGTAAACATTCAAATTGACTTGGTAAAGTATTTGTTCTGCGATAAATTGAAGATAGTTTTTATAATAATTAAAATTAGTAACTAAAATACATTTAGTTATTCTTAACGATAGTTTTAGATGATTGTTAAGTAACTTACAATTTAAAAAATTGTTATATAACGTTGGAAAAATTATTATTTGGGCCTTGCAATTAGTAACAAAATTTAAAATATTCATTGATGCTTCATACGGATTAGTTTCATTGGATCCTCCAATTATGACAACAAAGTCATTTTCAGAAAAAGTTTTATGGGATTTTTCTAGAAGCGAGTCCAGTTTTGCACCTGGTTTTGTAGTTAGTCTAAAATTATACTTATGAAAGCTATCATGTTTGACTTTCGAAAGTAGACCCTGGCCCTGTTGATCAGCATAAACAAAAATGTTCGGCTTAATCGTTCTTGTAGCATAATCTATTGATACATTTCTATCCAATGCCGTTCTGTTCTGAGCGATGTGAATGGTAGTTGTTGTTGCATTTGACTCGGATTGCGTTTGGTTAACTGGGTTTTGCCTGTCTATTATATTTTTGTAGATTAATTTTAATGAAGCCAATTCACAACTAACGTTATTATTTTTCAAACTGAGATTAGTTATAGATTCGTTTAGGTTTTTAATTTTGTGTTGATACTCCGAAATTTCTTCCTCCATTTGAAACATTTTTCCATTAAGATCATGTAATTCATGGTTTCTCTCATTAACCAATGTGCTTTCAGTGTTGTTATTATTATCTTTTTTGTATTCCATAAATTCATCGCTTAAGTCCTTAATTTTTAATTGGTGTTCTTCACATATCAATCTGAGACCGCCAATAGTAGATTCTTGATCACCATTAATTTTTTTCAATTTAAATATTGATTTTTCAAGAGCCAAAATTTTTTCCTCAAGTTTTTTATTTGTTTTGAGTAGTCTTGTATTATCGCTACTCACATCTTTTATTGTGTCTTTAAGTTCCCCGTTCTCGAACTCGATTTCAGCTAGTTTATATTTAATGTCTAAAACACCCGTATCACTTTTTTCACAAACTTCATCAACTACATCATTATACATTATGTTTGATGATTTGTTAGTTAATTGGCTTCTTGTAAACATTTTTTACAAGAAATGATTTGCAAGTGCGGGTTAACGAAAGATAAATGTAATGACAAAAAACGTGTTAGATGGCAGCACTAAAATATATTTAGATAGGAATTAGAGGTTAGGAAACCTCGTGCAGATTGACATTAGATATAAATGAAATTAAATGTAATTGATTCTAGCATAGATATATTGCAATCACTGTTTTCAACACTCAAACACTTAATTTACTTTTGAATATTTAAACGTTCAATTATATGGCTAAAACTATAGCGAAAAAAGTGAGGTTAGAAAACTTTGCATTCGAATTAATTATCATTGCCTGTTCAACAGTCACTTTTTCTTCACTGTTCATAACACTAAGACACTTAATTTAATTTACTATATTTCAATGATATTTTATAGTCACTAATACATATTATTTTTGCAAACAAATATACACTATGATAACACGTTCACTCGCTGTCATTCGACGAGTGTTACTTGAAACTTTTCAAAAAGCAGGTAAAAGAAGAAATACTTAATTCATTTTCTATCTCTCCTCGCAGAAATTTGAAAATTTCTTATGAGCTCAGTAGTATTATTTAGTAGTATACACAAAATCCAAACTGTGTCGAAAGCCTTTTCAACATCTAAAATTATCATGCCTGTATTGCGTCTTCTGTTAAGCTTAATTATAATTTGTTCTACAAGTATTGAAAGTGGGTGAAGTGTGGAGTGATTTTGACGAAATCCATATTGATTGCTTGGTATAATTGTATGTACGTTAATGAAATCTAGAATTCTCTCCTTAAGTATGATATGATAACGGGGTTGTGATCGGAATTGGTTTCAGATATTGTATATTCTCACAAAACAAAATTGCACTTGCACTCGCTTCATCGGGAATCGTAGCAAATTAGCACTAAAATTGCCATTAAATATGCAAAGCAATGAAACTCCAACTTGCAACATTTCGAAGAACTCTGCAATGGCTAAGGTTTTGCAGCAATATCCATTGATCGTTTGGGATGAATGCACGATGGCATATAAAAAATCTTTTGATGATTTAGACAGAACCTTAAAAGATCAACTGAGCAATCAGAACCGATTTGGTAGATTTTTTTGACAGGACGAAGTCTGTCGGGTCAGCTAGTTTATATATAAAAACGTTAGTAAACGGGCCGCAAGTGTTACTAGAAACTCAAAATATCAACTCTTTTGAAATGTTACGTTATGTTATGTTTTTGAAGAATAGATAGTAATATATGAAGGTCCAGCGTTGAAAAATTCTACGACCGACGTATCAAAAACCAGTAAAGTTAAGCATTGCTTAACAACAATATTTGAAAGTAGAGGGAAAAAGATGTATAACCAGCTGTAACCTTGATTCTTATGACTTTGCTATCAGAAGATAAACGGTAATCTTTGAAAATACATAATAAAAGTATTTTCTTCCGTTGGTAGTTTTTTAGCATTAGTTAAAAATGTAATTATTTTGTAAAATACGTTTGAAATTATAATAAGGCTTTAAACCTTTTTGCCATCTGCCCGTTTCAAGTTACCCCGCCTATAGGGCAAAAAGGTCTAGATAACAAATTTTGGAAAGACAGCAGAAAAGCACATTTCTACAATGATGAAGTAGCTGACAGTTTTACTGAACGTAGCCAGATAATTGTTCGTGTGAAATGTGTTATCTGTTGTGATATAGTTGGTTTGATTATTATAATATAATTAATATTTGCTCAAAGTCATATTGGACTTTTACATTTACTTTAATTCATCGAATGTTACTTGAAACTTTTCAAAAAGCAGGTCAAAGAATTAATTAACTTAATTCATTTTCTATCTCTCCTCGCAGAAATTTGAAAATTTCCTATGAGCTCAGTAGTATTATTTAGTAGTATACACAAAATCCAAACTGTGTCGAAAGCCTTTTCAACATCTAAAATTATCATGCCTGTATTGCGTCTTCTGTTAAGCTTAATTATAATTTGTTCTACAAGTATTGAAAGTGGGTGAAGTGTGGAGTGATTTTGACGAAATCCATATTGATTGCTTGGTATAATTGTATGTACGTTAATGAAATCTAGAATTCTCTCCTTAAGTATGATATGATAACGGGGTTGTGATCGGAATTGGTTTCAAATATTGTATATGGTAAACAATGTGTAATTATCGATATTTTTTGTTAATGATAGATCAATAATGGATGGAGTTTGCAAACTATTAATAGGATATCTAGTTGGAGAAGAAGTATAATGTATTGTGATGTCATTTGAGTTTTCTACAAGAAAATTATAAAGACGCCTTCCGTTAGTATGATTATTAATACAATTCCACAACTCGTGTCGTGAATTGAAGTGGCCAGCAATCAATATTTTAGAATTTAAATTGAGGATATTAGTTAGATCTAGTATTTCTAATTTATTACATTGGATATAAATGGACTAGTGCAGTAAACGTAGCGTTTTAGGTCTGAATTTTTTTACTGTGCTCCGAATTCAATGAAATTCTGGAATTAAGTTCATCTTACCCTCAAGTTCAAAAGTGAAAACAATTCGGGTTGCGCCATCACCCCCGGGGGAATGACACACCCCTTCTCAATTGTGTAATTATATTTTTTTCAAAATAACGTCGGAAATCGATAGAAGAACTAATTATAAGAAAAAAATGTCTTTTATAGTTTTTCAAAAAAACTAATACTTTTCAAGTTATTACTGTCCACTAAAGATTCATATATTTTTGGCGTTTTTCTTAGTTTTTTTGCAAATATCTCCTAAAATATACATTTTAACGAAAATCATGTAATGAACAAAATAATGTCAATAAAATTCTTAATAAATCGGTATTACATAAAGCGTTCTAGGAAAAATATTAAGCAAGATTTGAAAGAGCAAAGAGTATTTTTTATTTTGTTCGAGATTTAATTATTGTATTTAAAGCCATCTAGAGTCGAGGTTTTACATTTTATGCATTTCGGTGAAATTGGGTTTTATAGTGCTCAACATAAACTTTAAAATGAGTGCTGTTACAAGATTTTTGCGTGAAAAATGAGTAAGCTATCATGCAAATAAGAAGCATATACGAATTTTTTTTCTTTTAAATCATATGGTTTAATGAGCGCCATATCCACCAGAATTAAAGTAATTCACATTTCATCTAGAATTCACTTCATTATAGACATCTTGATGGTTCGAGCAGATTCACTACTTTAGTACAAACTATTTTCAGAAAACTCACGATTTTATAAAAACTTTTTTCCAATTTTTTTAAAAATCGAAATTATTTTCATTATATCTCAAAAAGGATAAAAGATACGTATAAAAGCATATAGATAAAAATCAAAGGGATCTTTCTGGCTTATTATTGTTTTTTATTATTTTTCTTTCACACAAAAATTGACAGAGTTATGAATGTTTAAAGACTGCGCGGCCGCGCAAATTGGAAAAGAAAGTTTTTATAAAATTGTGAGTTTTCTGAAAATAGTTTGTACTAAAGTAGTGAATCTGCTAGAATCCATCAAGAAGTCTATAATTAAGTGAATTCTAGATGGAATGTGAATTACTTTAATTCTGGTGAAATTTCATGTTGCAAAAAGCTGAAGTGTGACCAAAATATTGTCAACGGTAACATTGTGGCACTCTCTGAGATTTAGAAATTAAACGTTCCCATGATATTTTCGGATATGTGGCTTATTTAATTATTAAATTATTTAATATTACATTAATTATTTTGAATACATTTAAATCTTGTTCAAAGTTTAAAAATATTATATGAACTGGGAGATCGTATTTAATGTTGTTCACAGTCTGGGCCATTCTTAATATGTTTTTAACTTTAATATTTCTTCCAATTAGATAATCATAAATTTCTTCATTTTCAACAGTAATATTAGTTGCATTTTTACCTGCTAATGTGTTTTCTATCAACACTCACTGTTCGATTTACGATTATGTAATATTTTTGAATCACGATGTGTTCACTTTGAGGTCTGAGACCAGAATGAGCATCAGCTGGTAATGTGTTCTCATGGCCGTGGTGTCTAAGAATTTGTAACCACTTTGTTAAAGACCGCAACGTTGTACCTCCGCATTCGTTGAACCATATTCTCAGCTCGCTTTGTAATTGTAATTTTTCCTATATCTTGTTATCGGAAAACATTGTACTTTTGGCACATACTGGTGTATGTAAATTCGAGCGGACAGCTTCATCAATAATGCTGGTGTTAGTATTAACATTTAAATTCGCCCGAAGTATTGAAAAAAAAATGGAGTAGACTAGCCATATGGGATGTTTTGCGTTACTTGATTTTCGAACGAAATGAAATATAGAAAGAATGTTTTATTTGTGTCTTTTGGGTAGCTCTCATCATATTTCCCTAAATTTTGATTGACTTTGTTTTGATTTAGGTCATGACGTTGAGCATTGTTTTACTGGCAATACCCACTTTCCTAGATTTCTATGTTCATAAATGGCTCTCTTAATTGAACTTCTTATACTTGATTTTTTTTCATTCATCGTTTCGCTTTCCAACCATTTATTGGGTTCGGACTCTTGGATCATAGCAAGTTACGAACTCGCAGCTAAATTTGCGTTTGATGCTAGCTCAGAAACTAAAGTTTCTCCATGTGACTACAAGATTATACAAAAAAAATACAATTGATTACGAAAAAATGTATCGGATAATCTTTATCATAAACTAATCAGTACAATTCGCAATCAAACGAACGATTCTGAATCAAACGATTCATTATTAAGCGCAACATTGTTTTCTATATCATACAGCTTCGTTTTTATTGCGTAATGGCTGTGCCAGAATGCGCAAAGGCCATACTCATCGGCAAAATCTTCTCCGGCAATCATGCCAAGAGCTAAGAGCCTATCCATCATCAATATTGAAATCTGTTCTCTTCAATCGCTGCCCTGTTTCAATTATTTCGTTGATATATGAACTCTTTGAATCAAAATTAATTAATCTTGTACAAATTAATGTCCTTAGGAGATTTATTCTTCGAGATTAACCTGAATCACTATACATTGCCTTTAACTTTGACCATAGCTGATCTGAGGTTTTTGTTTCTTTTATATGTACATATAAACTGGTTGGACAAAATTGTCATTCAAATTTACAATTTGAGTTTCGCGCGCTCGTTGTGAACTGTCAACAACGAGCGTTATGGCTGATAGGTTGGTAGCATATACGCGCCTCTAATGTCTAGCCTCTTTCTTGATCAACTTTCGAAGCATAAACATCTAAATAAATATATATTAAAAATAATTCATCCAGCATTTCTTTACTCTACTGGTATCTAACGTTAATATTGCTCTTGCATTTTCTAATGAAATCTACTTCTTCTTCAAGGTTTGGCTCCACAATGCATTCTGCTAAATTTTCTAAATTAAAAAAATTTATGCTGCAAAAGCCCAATCATCATATGATTCACGTCCCTTCAACTTTTGTACATTTACCTAATATCCTGATGACATAATGATTATAAAAACACTAAACTGTTACTCATTAAACTTTAATCGACATCGACATTTAAACGACGCCTTCGATACTTATCAAAGAATATTTGAGTAGATAGTGTAAATGAACATTCATTTCAGAAAGTTTCTTCCAAATCTTCCGTATACCTAGTGACTAATTGATGAAAATTGTCAAAAAAAACTTTGCATAGAGCTTATGATAATCACATTTGCGGCCTATCAATTGTACATTTCAAATATGTAAAATTGGATAATAAACATTTCTCAAATATTTTGGATATGGTTGATAGTATGCTCATAGGTCGGTATGACTTCAGTAGACAAGGATCTTCATCTGTTTTAGGAATTAGAATCACTTTATTTTCCACGCCTTGGGAAACACTTTTAATCTCAGAAAGAGTTAAAAAGTATTGCTATATACCTCAGAGTTTTTGGTGTGAGCTTTGGCTACTGAATATTTCTGAAACTATTTTAATCGTCTTCTACGGATGTCAAGAATTGAGTAAAAATATAAAACATATGTTCCAAAAAAATGTGCTGAAAATGAGATTTTGAAGAGGCGATGTTGATGTTGGGGGGTTTCTCAACCCCTTTCGAAGTATTTTATACTCCGAGGAATAATAAAAAAATTAAATGTATTCAGAAAACAAAAACCAATTGGAATACAAATATAAATTAAAAATAAAGTTCTTCTTAATTAATAATAAACTAAAATATATTCTATATAAATTTTATATAAATGAAAAACAAAAATGAACACTAATTAATATTGCATGAAAAATGTTATCTGTTTGGAAGTTCAAGCCGCGGCAGCTATTTGGTTGGATCTGGAAACATCAGCGTAGTCGGTTGGAAATGTTGAAAGGGAATTCGAATGCACTGATAACAAAAAAATAACTGGTTGACTTGACACACAATAGAAACTTAATCCACTGATAACATTGAACTGATAACAAACACTGAAAGGAACTGAATGTACTAATTGGAAGTAATTGAAATGAATGAATTAAACCGAATGAATGAAAACCATGGAAAAAATCGACTTGAATCCAAAACTATTGCCTGCATCGGCCTTTTTTCAGTCAGAATTGCCAGATTGCATAAATTTGAAACGTATTGTCCGAGTAGAAAAACAAACGTTTTACAGGTCCGACAACCTACACAGATGCGGCGCAAACAGGCGATATACTCTTCTTTTATCTATGCGATATACCTTTGAGTTACAGGATTGTGACAATGACGCGCATTATCTAAAAGGATTGTGATTATGGTTTTCTACATTTCATACAGTTTTGGAAAAGTATTTAAAACTAGCCAATTTTGTAAATAAGTCCATTGTGTCATTTTGTCCATATTTTCCCTGTAATTATAAAAAACTGATTGAATTATTCTTTAAAAGTTTTCAAATATATTGCAATAATTTATTTAACTAGTTGGTATTGGTATTTAGCCTTGAGGCAAGTTACATGAACTTTTCGATATGTGTAAATAATCGACTTAATCAATAAAAAATAAATTAATTTATGAGTGTATTTATTACACATAATTGAAAACGAACGAACACGTTAACTCAGAATATTTTCAAAAAGCAACTTTTCAAAAATCAACAATTATTATATTTGAACCAGTTTCCGTAGGATTTTAATGGTTTAGTATGTTTATTAAGATCAAGTACTATATAGTTATACCAAGTAAAACGTCTAATTTTAATTTTTCTTAACGTCAAAAAAACTATTTATTTTCTCAAACTTTGATGAATTTTTAAAATTAAACTACTTGTCGCAAGGCCGTAATATTACAAGTAAGTTCTATAAGACCATGATATATATCGCTAAAAAAAATCCATAAAAATCGGCTCATTTTTTTTTCAACAGTTAATTACAAGAAAACGGCTCGGTAGATTTTCACCTAAAACTAATCAGTACCATTCCCAACTAATATCTTTCGAACAGTTTTTGATTTTTTAAAATCGGTTCGGTAGGATGAGCTTAATAAATGTGGACGAAAAGTTAACACTTTTTTTCAAATTACAAAGAAACGGCTTGGTAGATCGTCGCACAAAATTGACAAACGATAGTCCTCATCGAGATACATCGATTTCTGAAGAGTTGAACCGATTTAAGAAGCTTTTTTAAACTTCTGAAATCGGTTCAGGCGTATTTGAGGAAACATCGATGAAAGTTCTAATTTTGACAAATGCTAAAAAGACCATACTAATTTTTACAAACGTTGACGAATTTTTATAGCTGAACGAGTTGTCGCAGGGCCGTAATATTTGAGTATGATCTAGGACCATACTATGGTATCTACCGTCAAAAAAATAATGATAAAAATCGACGACAAAAAAATTTCAACACCTTATTACAAGAAAACGGCTCGGCCGATCTCTACCAAAAACTAATCAGCACGCATAGATAAACAAGTATAACTCTACAATTTTCCACATCTAACACCCACCAAATATTTACAGAGAGAAACAAATAATCTTTCACTAAATAACATAATTAAAATAGAGAAATGCAAACTAATACACAAAATGAAATTTAACCGAATTAAAACAAGCGCAACAATAGACACAAATCAAGATATACATGAACACTACACTAGACAACACAACAATTTTCACATTGAACGCAATAGAAAGAAGAATTTCAGAGAAAATGTCATATGGAGTGCCAGCAAAATATATAACGAATTGCCAAACAATATTAAGATGACCAAAGATGACGATAAATTTAAAAGAAAAATAAAAAAAACACTATAAGGAAATTGAAGACAAAGAAGACTGAAGAGTGATATATAAAGATATTTTTAGTTATATATAGATATTATATTAATGAAATAGATTATTATAGTCAAATGAAATGTATATATTATATGAAAACTGTTTTCATAATCTCTCATACCAGGCAACTCTGCCTGACTGAGATATGAAAATAATGTATATATATATATAAATAAATTAAAAAAAAATAAATAAAAAATAAATAGATAGCTATGTCGGGCGATTTGACGTTTCATCGATTGAAGTGCGGAGCTAAGATTATTGATGGCAGCACATGTACATTTTGTGAATTAACCCCTGGTATTACTTCTACATTTGTTCATATAATCAACACAGCGAAAAAATCTGATAAAATTTTGATATTAGAAATAAGAACAAAACATACGGAATACAAAATATATTTTCAAATATATCACAAACATATTTGTGAATCACAAACTATAAATATATATATAACATTATACAATATAAAATTATAAACAAAACAGAAATTACTGACTAATATTAACTAAAGTATATTACAGACATATATCTAAAGTACCACAAATTAAAGAGAAATAACTTATTAATATTAATTACTTAAAGACTAATAATAATATATTAGAAACATAAAAACTAAGAAGAGAAAAGCGCAGGAGTATTGACGATAGAATGACAAATTTAGCCGGAATCACAAAACTAGAAGGAATAACAAGTAATGCAAAAATTTAAAAAGATAAAAAGAACAGATAATTTGTTAAAAAGAAAAAATACTTCGCAAACAAAAAAGTCCAAAAAACATAAAATATTGATATCAAAATTGAAAAAACACTAAATTCCTAGGATTAAAATTCATTTACGAGACATTATTCATTATTAACTCTGCATTTAATAGTCACTTTGCTATCTAATCAATCATCAATTAAGCTCCAGTCAAAAGAAATGTTTGAATAGTGTCTGTGTATGAGTGTTTTTAAAACATTACATTCAACCGTGTTATGATTATGATGAAAACATTATCATCAAAATTGTCATAAAAGATCAGAAAGTATCACATTGTGTTTACAATGAACAGAAAAAAGTTTTATGCACATGCAGTCGTTGATGAATTAAAAAGTAAAAGCAACGTTTTTGATTTCGAATATGAGTAGCAAATATATCCTGAAATTAAATACTATATTGGAATGCTGCTCAAGTTATTTAGCGAAGAATATTATATCACTAACCCTCAATGGAAATGCATTCAAATATTAGGCATGAGATAGCTTTGCTTCATAAGTCCTCACATTTCCTAACGTAATAAATAAAGTTATTAAATATAACAATAAACTTATATTAAAACCATTTTCATCAAACAAAAATAAAATTATATGATTGCCACCAAGATGTGAAGTGATCATCTATGATTTGATAGTGTCAAAAGAACCCAGATGTATTCAATGCAGACCATAAAAAGGAAAAAAGTAAATGAAGAAAAATAAAAAAATGAAATATTGAAAAAAAAATAAAAAAAATAATAATAATTTAAAAAATAAAATAAAAAGAATCTTTATTTAAGTTCCTTTCAACAATTTATTAAATCAAAGAGAGAGAATCTTAGAATTGATATAGAAATTACACAAACCACACCAGCAAGAAACAGGATGCAAAACTAGAAATATTTATGAAATGCATTATACTGAAATCATTTTATATAGTAATAATGGAAAAACTAAAATCAATTATAAATAATTTAGAAAAACATGTTTATTGAAATAAAAATGAGAGTAATAAAAAATTGAAACTCATAAATAAAATTATAGTGGGAATAAGAATTGTTTTCTCCAGAAAATATATAAATAAGAATGAGAGTACTAAAAATTTGAAAGCCGTTTTTTTTACTGGATCCTGCTCATTTTCATTTATATATTTTCCTGTAAGATATCTATTTACAGTTCTATTCCAGGTGTTTATAAAAAATACTATAAAAGAATCTAGAAAAATTTGTTTTAAGTTATGCTTTTGGCAAAGAAAATTGAAATTATCTAGTACATGTTTTTCTAATATTATTTGAAATTTCATCTTCAATTTACCATCAATACATAAATCTTTAATGAAATGATCCAGTACCTGACTGCATTTAATAAATAGATCAAAAAATACAGTTCCTGGAACCAAAAGTGAATGGCCTGTGTAATCCCTAGATGCAATCCAAGAAGCTTCATCCCTGCCAATCGGATCTCCTAAAAGTTCAGATGCACAAATGTGGCATTCACCAACATATCCGAGAAGTTTCTTAGTACAATATCCTGCAACGTAAGCATTAGCAGTCTTACTGTACAATGACATGTCCTGGAAAATGAACGGCTCTGAGGCAATAGACATATTGATCAGAGTGTCAGTTTCCAAGACATCTTCATTATTTAAAAACACTCGAAATGTGGCAAGTAACCCAGTTGTATCATCGATTTCACAATTAGAAGACGGTGAATGGCGAGATGATAAATTGTTGACAAGCAAAGTCCGAAAGGCAGACACAAAAGAGTGACAACTTGGATTAGTATTTGAACCCCCATGACTTCTTATGCAATCAAAAAAATTCTCCAAGGGATCTTGATTAAAATTTCTGGTGCATAAATAAGAAAATCCCTGGACACATTTTAATTTATTCCAAATATAGTTCAAGCCTTCTATTGTACTAATCCAGTTTTTGATGCAAGGAGGTTTTGCAAAACCCCTACTTTTTACGAACTGCATTGAATTCAAAACTAATTTAGCTTCACGCCAAAATATAGTATGGGGAGACTTACTTGAAATTGCACATCGAAATTGTTTTGCATTCAATGGCAATTTAGATAACCCATTGACACTATCAAATAAGTAGTCCATGAACATCAAAAATTCTCCAGTACCATATGAAGTTACACTTCCACCTGCTGCTTGGTAAAGAGAATTTTGAAGTCCTAGTTGAGAAAATACTTGCCCAGCAAGACTGACCTTCATACATTTCATTTTTGTTTGATCAAGATGGTGTTCAGTTAATTTGGGGCAACGACGAAAGAATCTTGAATTTGAATCATAGTTATAATAATCTATGATGTCTTTCCAAGATGCTTCTTATTCGAGCCCACTTAAACCTATAAATTTAACGTTGTACTTAGCAAAATTATTCCTTATGCACTTTAACAAATGTGGAGGATCATATAAAGGAACTATCTCATGGCCATCTATTTCGAAAAACAATTTATTCCATTGAAGGTTATTAGCTTTATAATACTCTTCTGTATCTTTTAAAAGCATATTAACCACTTTGCAATTTGCTGCATATTGGTCGCAAACTGTGGCAATAACATTTAGTCCGATACTAAATAACTTTCTTGCCACATCAACAATAAGAGATTTTAAATCAGAACTATTTACCCCACCTTCGGAAAAGTAAAAAGCAACCGGTTGCTTCCAACGATCTTTTACTCCTTTTATCATGAAAACAAGTGCATGATCCGCAAATAAATATTTTCTGCCATTTGCTAGCTCTACAAAGCCAACAATGTGATCCTTTTTCTGATCATATGACAACTCTGTAGATAGTGATATTTCATCAAACATCAAAACACAGTATTTGCTACTTTCATACTTTTTAAGAGAAATAGCTGAACCTAATGTATTAAAAAGACACTCATTAATACCGCTATACAAAGGTATCTCTGAAAGTAACTTTTTCAATGTTTGAGGAGATGGCAAAATAAATAATTGTCTCCAAAAGTAGTAAGCCTTTGGAGACTTTTTATACAGACTTAAAGCAAGAATTTTGTCATCATCTATGAATTTTCTTCCTTTCGGCTTTTTAGTATGCTCCCTTAATTGAGACAATATAAAATTTCTAGCTCTTATATTTAATGTTTCCGGAATATTTAAAAACTTTTCAGAACATTTTATACTCTGTTGCAGTTTATCCCTTAAATTATTGCAATGTTTGTTAATCCTTCTTACCTCCTTAAACAAAATCTTTGATATGTCATACATTTTACGTGCCTTCGGTGTCAAAGCACTCCTGCGCTTTGTTTGTATATTTTTTAAAAACTTGCAGCTACCCCCAAGTACCCCTGTTGATCAGAACAACATGTTGTAATATCATATTTGATTAACTAATTATTATTGCTGCAATTATTATTAAAAAATACCTTTGCGTAAAACTGGTGACAGAATAAGTGACTTAGGGGTACTGCAAAAATCCTTTTCCAAGTTTTTAGGCCTCCATCTCCTAACTAAGAACATAAATATTTATCAGTAATTTTTTGCATATGGCAACAAAATATTTACAATTCTAATTACATGGCCTTTTCACTGACGGGGTTGCTAAGTATTCTCCTTCTCTTGTACCAGATTGAATCTCCAACTCTCCATCATAATTACTTGTGGAGCCTGCATCAGAAATTTCTCCTAGTGTAACAGGAGAACTATTCCTGAATTCCCGTACAGGAGATATTGGCATATCCAACCCACCAACTTCTATGAAACTTGAAGAAGCTTAAACAGAAATAATTTTATTATATAAATTATTTAAAAAAAAAACAGACACAACACACCACTACCTTATTTCAAAAAAGACTAAGCAACTTGTATTTAATTACCTGGGGTAGGATTACTATTGTTTGACAATCTGTACGAGCCAGCTTTTAGATGGCTTTTCCGGACTGACACACCACGTTCTGAAATAATATAAGTTTTTTAAATCTATCTATTAATTACATATATAAATTTTATCATTCTTACGAAATCTTTCTTTATCCATCAAGCAATTTTCAGTTAGATAGGGATCTCCAATGAAGCCTACAAATATCAAGCAAAATACGAATTGAGCTAAATATAAACAATTATTATAATACATTCCTACATTATGAATATTGTATGTACAAACCTGACATATTCAGAGTCGGGAGAGCATTAATTTTAAGACGCCTATTCGAACTTTTAGAAAAGTTTTCTACTCTACAGATATCTGCAAAATGTGCATCGCAAATATATCTGGAGTTGCCACAGCGCAAAGGGGTTAAATCATCCATTAGAGGATTATTAGCCCTTTGAAGCCAAACTGCAAACATCTAACAATAAGATATTTTCATCATATTTTCATTATATAAATCTAATATATAATCATACATACCTGATCGTTACTCACAGGAAAAACATGCAATTTGATATTCAATTTAGAATTTAAACAATTTGGTACGTGACACGCCATATTAAACTTATTTATTACACTCACAAAAACAGAATTAAGAACAAAACTCACAAATTTAGGTTAGTTCTACCTAGATCAAATACAGTAGGAAATACAGCACGGGTTTTTCCCATCGACACAAGCGAGTCATAGCTCGTGTCGTGCCCGTGCATGAGCGATTCGAATTTGAAGTATAGAAACTGTGGTCTATATATAATATATTTTATTTATAATGAAATAGTAAAAACACTATGTGTGATCATATTTATTATTTATAATTTGTACATAATATTTGAGTATTGAAAATGAAAAGGAAAGTATTGTAATTTATGATGTTGACTGTTCGGCAGCAGACGGAAGAGAGAGTTCCGACCCTAAAGCTTGCACTTTGGTTCTCGCGTAGTGTTGCCAACATGATGAGCCAAAGATAATGTTTAACTGTCAAATTGAGGTGCGATGTGGGTTGCCAGGTCGCTACAGATCACTCCCCCCCGGCGAAAAGTTTATCTTGAACTTCGGGCTGCCATCTTGAATTTTCTTGTAAATTTTTGTTGAGTTTTTTTTTTTTTTTTTAAAGTTTTTGTTTGATTAATTTTTGTTTGTTTGTGGCCGTGGCCGTTTTTGCTGGCGGTCGCCATGTTGTTTGGTGCATCGTTTGCTTGCTTGTGGCCGTGGCCGTTTTGTATGGCGGTTGCTGCCATGTTTGCTTGGTGCGTTGTTCGCTTGCTTGTGGCCGTTTTGTATGGCGATTGCTGCATGATTGTTGCCATGTTTGCTTGGTGCGTTGTTCGCTTGATTGTAGCCGTGTGGTATGACGTTTGCCATGTTTGCTTGCTTGTGGCCGTTTTGTATGGCGGTTGCTGCCATGTTTGCTTGGTGCGTTGTTCGCTTGATTGTGGCCGTGTTGTATGGCGTTTGCCATGTTTGCTTGGTGCGTTGGTCGCTTGATTGTGGCCGTGTTGTATGACGTTTGCCATGTTTGCTTGGTGCTCCCTGTCAGCTGCCGTGGTGCTTATAATCGACTCATTTTCCAGGTTAATGAGTGATTTATTGAGCACGTGTTGTTGTTGATGTCAATGTGCGTGGTCGGAGTCTCCATTGTAGGTACTAGAACGTTCTGTATTTCTTGCTCACTTGTAAATTATGCACATGTTTCACTTCCTTCTCACTTTATGCGTGTTTTTTATTCACTTTCGGGGTCACCAATTATAGAAACTGTGGTCTATATATAATATATTTTATTTATAATGAAATAGTAACAACACTATGTGCGATTATATTTATTATTTATAAGATGTACATAATATTTGAGTATTGAAAATGAAAAGGAAAGTATTGTAATTTATGATGTTGACTGTTCGGCAGCAGAGGAAAGAGAGAGTTCCGACCCTAAAGCTTGCACTTTGGTTCTCGCGTAGTGTTGCCAACATGATGAGCCAAAGATAATGTTTAACTGTCAAATTGAGGTGCGATGTGGGTTGCCAGGTCGCTACAGAAGTTAAGCACAAGGGCCATCTATAATCTAAGCTTGGAAGTACGCCACGCAAAAACAGTGCAAAGCCCATTTGTTCGGAGATAACCCCCCATGTCAGCACGATTCTCAACCAATATCTTTCAAACGGTTTTTAAATTTTTAAAATCGATTCAGAATTGTGGACTAAAACGTAGACGAAAAGTTTTTCACTTTTCTGCGATTTATAAAGAAACGGCTTGGCCGATCGTTGCACAAGACTGATAAACAATAGTCCTCATCGAGATACATCGAATGGCTTTTAAATTTTTGTAATCGGTCCAGCCGTTTTTGAGAAAACGTCGATTTACGGCAAAAAATCTGTTCACACACACACACCTACTTTTTCCAAATTTGCTCTCATTCGATTAAGAATGGCTTGAAACGTCGAGAAAACATAAAATTAGCGAATCGGATTTTTTGATGAAAACATAAGCTTCTCTTTCGGGAAGTTAATAACTGCTTAACTTTGTGGGAGGCAGGTCTAGCGGTTTGGGTGTTCCAATAAAAAAAAAAATTAAAAAGAAACATTTGGTGGTCAAAAGTGACCATTAGACATGTGCACATCAAATTATCAGATATTTTAATAATAAGTACAAATTTTGTTTACATTTCTATGGGTTTTGTAATATTATTTATTCGTTATTCTGCGACGCGGCGCTTACACTCACAATCGCGGCGCGATTGGTTTAAAAATGTTGAAAATTTTCAAAATATAAAAAAACTAAAATTTTTTCAGTTTTCAATTTTTTTTTATTTTAATTTTTGGTACGGAAAGTTTCAGCAATTTGTCTTAAGGCACGATGCCTGCCAAGCAATCAAATAGTCATTTTAATTTTATAAAAATGATATATAAAAACTATTTTAAGTATAATTTTTTTTTTTTTTTTTTTATTTTAATAATTTTTACAACTGTCCTGAAACAGACAACAAGTAAAATATTTGACATGAAACTGAAGGCGTTGGCAAAATACAAATCATCTGACCATTGCCAGTGATTTGTCGAATGGTCTCATCTATTGTTGATTAGTGCAGAAGAAATTTTCTTTTTAATCGGGCCCTGGTAGAGTTGATTTGAAGTTTTCTCGCGAGCAAGTTCGGGTGATCAGCTAGGCGATTTCTATATTTGTGTGAGTAAGCGATTATTTCATCCTTAACTGTGCTGGTGCCTGAGTCTTTGTGTATTAACCAATTTGGAACATACTTTGGTGCTTTCAAAATTTCTTTTAATAATTTGTTTTGAAATCTTTGAATTATTAAAGCGTTTGAGTTGGAAGTTGATCCCCATAGCTGTATGCCGTAATTTTAAGTATAAATGCGACGGCATTTTTGTCAGTGCCCCAGGGCGCCAAGTTTCTAAATCAGGCGCTGCACAGTTGTATATGTTTTTCATAGAAAGTGTATAAAACTTCCAGTTCGATTGTATTAACAAAATGTGGGCAAACGAATAATGTTAGTATAAATTATATAATATTGAACAAGTAGACTTTCATTATACACCTTATCTATGATTATACACTACATATCCTTATACACTTAAAATAAAGCATTTTTTTCCTTGATTCTCTAGAAATTGTTTAGAAATACTTAGCAAAACAACGTTTGCGGGGTCAGCTAGTATGTAATAAAAATCTTTTGTAACTGTTAGGTCACCGTTTTAACGTTTCATCATAGCGCCGTTGCGCTTTCTCGTTATTGATAGGTGTGCCGACACCCTTACGTTTGCTGTTCGCTCTACTGTTATTAGCATTCGTTATCTATGTACAAATGTCGTTGATGGTACTCGCATCTCGCATTAGGTTCAACAAGTTCGTTTTGATCATAGATAAAAGAATAGTATTGTATATGGTTCTGATTTTCTGTCCGATTTTGTTTAAATTCAGTGATTTAGTGCACAATTAATGATCTACAATGACGATACGCGCGTCAAGCCGACAGACACTATCCCTACAGATACAGACACTTTCGGCCACACCCACGCCTATCGAGAGTGGGCGTGGTCAATATATAAAACTTATTTTTTTAGTGAAAATGATTAAAATTTTTTTTTTTTTTTTTTTATTTTAATAATTTTTACAACTGTCCTGAAACGGACAACAAGTAAAATATTTGACATGAAACTGAAGGCGTTGGCAAAATACAAATCATCTGACCATTGCCAGTGATTTGTCGAATGGTCTCATCTATTGTTGATTAGTGCAGAAGAAATTTTCTTTTTAATCGGGCCCTGGTAGAGTTGATTTGAAGTTTTCTCGCGAGCAAGTTCGGGTGATCAGCTGGGCGATTTCTATATTTGTGTGAGTAAGCGATTATTTCATCCTTAACTGTGCTGGTGCCTGAGTCTTTGTGTATTAACCAATTTGGAACATACTTTGGTGCTTTCAAAATTTCTTTTAATAACTTATTTTGAAATCTTTGAATTATTAAAGCGTTTGAGTTGGAAGTTGATCCCCATAGCTGTATGCCGTATGTCCAAATTGGTTTGATGATGGCTTTATAGAGGTAAATTTTATTATGAGTGTCAAGTTTTGATTTTCGTCCAAGGAGCCAATGATATCTTCTTCTGGTTTCTTCAAGCTGCTTTCTCTTTTTCTTAATGTGTTCTTTCCAGGTTAGTCTCTTATCCAGGTGTAAACCTAGATATTTGACTGTATCTGTTTGATCTATAATTTCGTCATTAAGTCTTACTGCAGGACATGTCCCTTTGCGAAGAGTAAAAGTGATGTGTTTTGACTTGCTGCTGTTAACTTCTATTCTCCACAAGCTTAACCATTTTTGTATCACGTCAAGATGATCCTGGAGCATTTTTGATGTGATTATGGGATCTTCATGTGTTGCCATTATGCCTGTGTCGTCTGCATATGTTGCTGTCAAAATGTCTTCTTTCTGTGGTAGGTCCGCAGTGTATATGAGGTATAATAGTGGCCCAATGACACTACCTTGAGGCACACCCGATCTGA
The DNA here is from genome assembly GCF_003426905.1 of Ctenocephalides felis. Lineage (NCBI taxonomy): Eukaryota > Metazoa > Arthropoda > Insecta > Siphonaptera > Pulicidae > Ctenocephalides > Ctenocephalides felis. Next base: position 51,354 of record NW_020538830.1, read on the forward strand.
CAGGATGTAATGAAGATGTTTCACCCCTTACACTAACAAAGAATGTTCTACCTTCCAGGTAGGACTTTATTATTAGGTATACATCAATCGGCAATGCATTTTTTATTTTGTAAAGTAGGCCGGGATGCCACACCTTATCAAATGCCTGACTAATATCGAGGAAAACAGCTGAACAGTAGTTCTTGTTTTGGTAAGCCTTGTTTATATTGTCGACAATTCTATGAATTTGCTCTGGTGTGCCATGTTTTTCTAAAAATCCAAATTGATGCTCAGGGATAACGTTGCTATCATAAATAAATGGTTTTATTTTACTAATTAAGACCTTTTCAAATATTTTGGATAACGTTGGAAGTAAACTAATTGGTCTATAACTTTGGACTTCATTCGGATTTTTACCAGGCTTCGGAATAATTATGATTTTAGCAATTTTCCATTGATCGGGATATGATTTAAGTCTTATTATACCGTTAAACAGGATTGTTATGAAACGGTAGGCTTTGTAGGGAAGCTCTTCAAGTATATTAATATTAATGTTGTCTACGCCAGGTGCTTTTGCAGATTTTGCCCTTCGGATTTCATTTGTAATTTCTGGAACTTTGATAATGATGTTTGATGAAAATTTGACTGAACTTCTTTCAAAGAATCAAAAATAAATTTTTCTTCTTGTTCCGAGGATTTTGAAGAATTTGGTGTAAAAACTTCCTTGAAGTAAGCCGAGAAATATTCTGCTTTTTCTAAATCACTGCGTGCCCAAGTGTTATCCAGTTTTCTAATTGGAGGTATAGTAATGGCAGGTCGTTTTAAGTTTTTTGTGGCTTTCCAAATCGAATGATCTGATATTGTTAAATGGGAAAAAAAATCTTGAAATTGGTCGTTTTTGAACGTTGTTATCTGTTGTTTAATCAATTTAGACATTCTGTTCAATTGCGTTTTGTCTTGTGGAGATCTGGTTAGCTGCCATCTTTTTCTTAGCCTCCTTTTCTCTGCAATAAGAGCTTTGGTGTCTATGGAGCAAGTGTGGATTTTTTTTTTAATTTGTGGGGGGGTACTTTTTCTAGCTGCATCTATTACAATTGCACTAAATTTATCAACTGCATTTTTCAGGTCATGTTTGTTTTTCAATGGTATATTACAGTTAAGATTTTGCTCTATAATGTTTCGGAATAATTCCCAGTCTTCTAAAATTTTTGTACTGTATGTGACTATTATCGGTGTGTGGTCAGAACTTAGATCAAGACAAGATTTAGCCTGAATGTGTTCATTTGCTATACCTTTCAGGACGCAGAAATCCAATAGATCAGGTAATTTGCGCAGATCACTCGGCCAGTATGTGGGCTCGCCAGTAGATAGGGTCGTTAGCCCGTGTTTCTGGACGGTTTTGTAAAGTTCGTTGCCCCTTGGATTTGCCAATCGAGATCCCCAAAAGGTATGCTTCGCGTTGTAGTCTCCTCCCGCGATGAATTTTCTCTGAAGTGTTCCGAAAAATTTTTCAAATTGTTCACAGGTGATCTTGTGTTTTGGTGGACAGTAAATTGCAGATATTGTTAGATTTTCAGTTTGTTGTTGAATCGTTAGTGATGTGGCTTGTATAAAATGCTCATTGACAGATTTGTTTTGGTAATGTTTGATGTTTGTTCTTATTATTATAGCAGTTCCACCGTGAGCTGTTCCATCCGGATGATTAGTGTTGTAAAAATTATAATTGTTTAATTTGAAATAGTTTAAGTTTGTAAAGTGGGTTTCTGAGATCAACATAATATCTATTTTGTATTCTATTAAAAATATTTCTAATTCTTGCCTATGTTGAGCAAGACCATTGGCATTCCAGATTCCAATTATTAATGAGTTACTATTCATTTTAATTTTGAAGCGACGGTGGTTAGTAAATTTAGTATGATACTAATTTGGCCCACTAAATCCTTTATCATTGTTTTTAGCTCAGCAATGTCGGAATTAGCTTGTTGCTGGTTGCAGACATTTGGATCTGGGATAGTTTGGTCAATTGGGTTTGTGGCTTGCGCGTACGATTTATTAGATTGAACATATGACGGTCTGTTTATAGTATTTTCTGTTAGATAATATCTGGTGCGAATTGGGGGAAATCTTTGAGCAAATAATTGTTTGTATTCCTTACAACCTTTGTAGTTGGCTGGGTGGTTTTCATTACAAAGTACGCATTTGACGTTTTTGTTGATGCGATCTGTCCATTCGCATTTTTTACTGGGATGATCGCCAGCACATTTCACACATCTTGCGTCTCTGAAACAATACGATTTAGTGTGACCATAACGTTGACATTTTGTACACTGTACAATTTCTCTTGTTGGATTTTTGGGCTCAATTTTAACTTTAATTCTATTCAAAAATTCTATGTTGTAGATGTCTTTGTTGTTAATGTTTTGTTCCAATTCTACCATAAACATATGCAGTGGAGCACGAGTAAATCTGTGCTTGATGTTGGCTATATACACAACTTTGTGTCCATGAGATTCAATTTCATTTTTGATGTCTTTTATATCGGTGCTGAAGTGAATATTTCTAATGACTACTTTAAATGTTCGGTTGGTTTTGCTTTGAAAAGAGTGCATCTGTGTGTTTCTAATTTTTAAAAGGTTCAAAATTTTGTTATATAGCTGTGCAGAACTCAACTGTATTCTGACTTGATCTGTACCAACAATTTTGTTAGTATAGTTACCTTTGGCGTGTGTTTCTAGTAAAATTGACAAAGGTCTGATGTCTTTAACATCATGGACAAAAATTGGCGGTGGTTTTGATACTACTTCTTTCTCTGTTGGCTCTTGAACTTCATTTAAAATTTCAAAGGAATTGCTGGTTAATGTAGGGTTTAACCAATATTCTCTGCAGGTTTATTTGCTTTATGTTTTTTGTACTTAACCTCAATCCATTCTTCGAAGCTCATGACTTTTGATCCTTGTTTGGAGGTCGATGGTTGTTGGTTGTGTGAAATTGACACAGGATGAACATTATCTAAACAAGATGAAGAATCGTTCAAAACTGAGTTTTCTGATGGGGTCCGGGTCTGCTTAGTTGGATTTTCTATATGAATTTTCACGCTTTTCCGAGGCATCGGTTTTGGAATAGTTTGTTCAATATCCATATTTTCTTGACAATTAATCGAATTTCCGTTCAAATTATTTGATAAATTGGGACGTAATTTTTCTGTGGTTTGATCCGAACATGTTTGCAAATCTTCATGTAATATATTATTTGTTTTAGTAAGAGAAAGTTTGTTCATTGTGCCCCCATAAGGGTGCACAAAAATGTGTAATGTCAACACACTAATTACTATACAAGTTAAGTACACTGTTATAAGAAATATCACTTATTTAATGTTTGTAAAAACTACATTAATTTCGTACTTTGATTATGGTTTACATACACAGTATAATAATTTGACGCGAGAGCATTCACTTTCACACGTCCGTCCGCGTCGAGGGTTCGACTGAAATAGAAGATGATTAAAATATAATAATTTATTCAATAAACTCATTATTTTGCATGTTCTATGTTTTGACATTAAAATCCTTAACCATAAATAAGTTACAATTACATTTGTCATTATGCATTAG
>NW_020538831.1:0-13581 GCF_003426905.1 Ctenocephalides felis
AGTTCAAAGTTTTTAGTGTTCATGAATATGATCACATCATAAATTATAATAATGATAACTGCTATAAATTTATCATCAGGTGTAAAATATATAGCACCACAAAATACTAGCAATCATGGGTTTTAGTCTTAATAGATACGGTTAAAAAACAATTCAGTGTTATTAATTCTTATGCAAATGTTTCAACTAATTCTACAATTTATAGTAAATTTCGTAAAAAACTGCTTAACTGCCGAAGAAAGATTGCAATGGGAATATCATGAAATGCCTTCTCCTCAACAGGACGATGGTCATAGTTGTGGGCTTTTTGCAATAAAAAACACATGCTGTTTATTAAATAACACAGAATTAGACTATGACATGGAACCTAGTGAATATAGAAAACAATTAATGAAAGAGTTTTTGGAAAATATCTCACCAGTTGACAATATTTGTCCAATTTGTTGCTCTTCAAGCGACTCGTTCACAGATCGCCCTTCCTATTATACATGTATCACATGCAATTCATGGTATAAACATGAACAAAATTCTCAATTATCACTTATAAAATGTAAGAATAATTGTAATACAAAATTCAAATCTTCTAGCGACTCTTGGATCAACTGTGGCATGTGTAGTCGCTGGATACATTTTGATTGTGATAAAAATCTAGCTTCACAATCTTTATCGCCTAGAGATGTAGGAAGTCCTACTTTCAAATATTTTTGTGTACTTTGTGCGCTGCACAAAAAATACAAAACATATCGAAAATTGGATAATAAATAAAAACCAAACATCTCTATTTAAGATTGTTTATCATGAGATCTCATCTCATCTATTCAAAGACAGTATATCGATTAACAATCGAAACTTCTTTGAAAGATATTGTATTGACAATATCTGCACAGTGCACATTAAATAAAAAACTATTATATCTCTATGTGAGATTGGTATCCAAAAATCTCTATGTGAGATTGATTATTATGAGATCTCATCTCATATATTCAAAGACAGTATATCGATTAACAATCGAAACTTCTTTGAAAGATATTGTATTGACAATATCTGCACACTGCATGTTAAGCAGTTAAAAAATTTTTGGCAACACAAGTTCAGAAACCTTCTCGCCGTTGTTGCTGTTACGATTGTTAGAATAATATATAACTTTAGCATATGATTTGCATTTCTTATATTTTATTCTATCACTCAACCGATGTCTGAACACTTAATATAAAGATATTAAAATGAAATAAATAGTTTATATTCAAGCATGAATTTTATTTCTATCTGTGTGGTATATTTCATATTTTATATCAAGTATTGTGTACATATTTCAAAAGACCGTTACGAATGTAAATTTTTATAATGTTCAACGATATCTAAACGCTTAATATTAAGATTTTATAAGGAAAATATATTATATAATGTATTATGAATATTACATATTTGAATTCAAGCATAAATACATTTTATGACTTACATTCGAAATATGTTTATTTGAAATTATATTAATATATTAATATTTTGATTACTTTCGAAATTATATTTTGATATATGTAAAATTGGTATTAGTAATTGTTTTTCAGACAATTTCATATTAAATTTTAGTTATGTATGTATCAACATTAATATTGCTTACTAATTCTATACAAGAAATCAATAATTTATGATAATAAACTATTTGAATAACATTTTTTTCAATCAGCATCATACATTGACAAGATTACTTAGACTTTCAATTGTATTACCATTTATTAACTTCCCGTAGGGTAAGTTATAGTAATCGTCCAAAAATCGAAATCAAAAATTTTTACATTTCTCGACGTTTTGAAGGTTTCTGAACATTTTGGCATACTTCAGAAAAAATGATGTGTGTGTGTGTGTGTGTGTGTTTTGTATGTCCGCGTTTTTTCGTCCACGTTTTCGGGCGCACGGATCAACCGATTTCAATGGTTTAAAAAACATTCGATTCCTATCGATAGGGAGATGTGCTGATTAGTTTTTGGCAAAGGCAGGTCCAGCCGTTACGGAGATATGAAGCAAAGAGTGCAGAAAATAGAAAGCGAGTTTTTCAGAGAACGGATCAACCGATTTGAATGGTTTAAAAAACATTTGATTCCTATTGATAGGGAGATGTGCTGATTAGTTTTTGGCAAAGGTAGGCCCAGCGGTTTTGGAGATACAGAGCAAAATGTTAAAAAAATGGCAGTTTTTGAGAGAACTAAGCGTCCGATTTAAATGATTCAAAGAACTTTTTGCTTGTTTCAACAAAATAATTGATTTTGGAAAAAAAAATTTTTTGTTTCGAATTTTTTTTTCAAAAAAATTTTTTTGTAATTTTGGGTCTAAAAATTCAAAAAATCACCCAGGCTAAGCACAGTCTAAGCGCCACTCTGGTACAAATGTTTACGCAAGTGCGTTTAGACTGTTTATGTACTGGAGCACTTTTCCAATTTTGTGAAAATCATTGAAAAATGTGAAAATGCCGCCAAGCTAAGCACAGTATAAGTGAAAAAGTCGCACAGAATTATTTGCAAATGCGTTTAGACTGTGACTATGCGGGAGCACTTTTTCAATTTTGTGTAAATTTGGCAACTATTTTTTTTTTGAAATTTGATTCGAAATGAAATGACGATTGTTAATGTTCTGGCGATGATAAATTGATTTATTTATAATTAACTTTGCGTAGGGTAAGATATAGTAATCGCAAAAAATCGAAAATGAAAATTTTTATATATCTTTACGTTTCAAAGGTTTCTGAATATGTTGGCATACCTTGGAGAAAATTGATGTATGTGTGTGTGTGTGCGTACAAGATGAACACTTATCAAATTTTCATGAAAATAGGTCTAGCGGTTTCGGAGATCTAGTACAAAAAACTAAAAAAAATACCATTTGGCGGTCAACAATAATCATTAGACATTAGACATATGCACATCAAATTATCAGATATTTTATAGAGATTTTAACAATAAGTATAAATTTTGTTTACATTCCTATGGGTTCCGTACTAATATTTATCCGTTAGACGGCGACGCGGCGCTTACGCGCTTCGATATTTAGTCTCTATGCATTTAAAGCAGTAGAATTGCTTTGAAAAAAAGTTCAAAATTTCCAAAATATTTAGAAATAAATTTTTCAACAAAAAGTCAGTTTTTGTCAAAAATTTATAGTTTCTCAAAAATCTATTTTTTCAGAGTAATTTTTTTTCAAAAATGTTAATTTATTAAAAAAAAATAATTTTTGGTACGGGAAGTTCCAGCAATTTGCCTTAAGGCACGATGCCATGCGCCCCACTAGTTTAGTACTACTTTCTTTCCTATTTATATTATTAATATCACAAACTTATTATTAAATAATTTGAAATAAAAATACTATGTTAATCGTTTTGGTATCGTTTGAAGGCTTTTTTAATATAGAATAAATATTCATGTAGAGCAGATACATCAGAATATTAACTGACAAATAATAAGAAAAACTTATATTTTGCAAAGTTTATTCCCTTTATAGATTTATAAAATAAAGCTCTGTCTCAAAATATTCAACTGATACTTGAAAACATTAAATTAAAATGAATTTATATATTTATAAATATATATATAAATATATATATATATATATATATATATATATATATATACTAGCTGACCCGGCAAACGCTGTTTTGCCATCAAAAATATTTTGCCGCATTGCAGAAATTCTTATAATATACATGATATATTAATGATAATGTTATATTTTTATTACACAAATTTCTTTACATTTTGATATTTAATTCGAACGCATCATAGTGCTTTGTTTATTTTAATTTTATTTATGTCATTGAATTATTTTCATTGAAATCAAGTGAAACATAAATATATTTATTCGATATTTATATAAAACATACAATTAAAATATGCATTAAAATAATATGTCATTTTATAAATAGTATTTATTACTTTGGTGCTTGATATGGGTATGAATTTGTAATAAAATATATTCTTTCTGACAAATAGTTAAAAACTTATTATAATTTTCAAAATTATTTGACATTTCATACTTCAAAAATTAATTCACTCGCATCATAGCGTTGTTTATTATACTTTTGTCATGTCAAATACGTCAATATTTATTTTTTATAAATTAATAATTATTTTAAGTCATCAATGAATATATTATATGATTGTAAAATTCATAAAAAAGTGCAAATTCAACACAGGAATATTGTTGAAATAAATATTTTTTTACGTAAAGATCTGATTTTTGACATTTGCATTTCATTTCAAATTAATTATAACTGTCAAAATATTTTCTTTTCGGTCAAAATTTAATATAATATGATATAATATTTAGTTTGTCTAGTTTGTTTTGTCAGATTCCAATGATACCCTCAGATTGTACTATTCCATTTAAGAGGTTACAATTTTCTGTATGATTAACGATTGCGATGGCAATCAAAATTTATCTCAACTCATATAATAATAATATTTTATTTTAATTACACAAATTTCTTTACACTTCGATAATTAATTCGAACGCATGATGCAGGTGTTTTGTTTATTTTAATTTTGTTTATGTCAATTTTTTTTAAAATTAATGAATAAATCAGGTTTCAGTCTAAATTAACAAATCAGTATCTTTATCTGAATATACAATTTTTTATATAAATATTTGATTTTTTACATTTTCATTTAATTGAAAAACAGTGAATGTCAATTTCATATATTCAATATGCAGTATATTTGTAAATGTCAAAATATTTCCTTTTTGGTCGAAAATTAATATATAATATTTATTTTATAATATTGTGTTGTATCTATAATTTGTTCGGCAATATAACTTGGAATAATTAATTTATTTGTTTCTTATTGAAGTCGTTAAACATTTTTTTGTGAAATGTCAAATTTTTGTTTATGATTAATTTTAAATTCAATATGTCGCTTTTTTATTGTGATCTCTGATCTATAAGGTTTTGATGAAGTTTTGGTATCCGAAATAATTGGTAAGCTAATGAAATAAATATAAATTGTAAATCTATTTATATAATTATTTTCATAAATATTGACAAATGACATTTGACGATTTTCATGTCAACATTAATTCAAATTTATAAACATTGACTTTTAATTAGATTTAAAACTATAAATTGTGATTTTGAATATAGCATTTCATCTAATTTGGATATAAATGCTGGGTATATCTATATATGTATATGTTTTTGAATTAAATTTTTTGAACTGTCAAATTTTTTTTTAAAAAATCATAAATCTTTTTTTCTCGAGTTTTCCATAAATTTTGACATTTGTCATTTTAGTGTTTTGTTTTTTTTTGGCCATTTTCTGTCAAAATTTTTAGAAATTTATAAAAATTATATATTTATATTTTAAATTTACTTTTCAAAATTTCCTATAACTTAAGTTGGATATATATGCACACAATGAGCCAATAAAATTTAAAATCGGTCCAGTAGTGTGGGCGTCCATCGCGAACCAACATCGTGACACGAGATTTATCTATATATATATATATAAATCTCGTGTCACGATGTTGGTTCGCGATGGACGCCCACACTACTGGACCGATTTTAAATTTTATTGGCTCATTGTGTGCATATATATCCAACTTAAGTTATAGGAAATTTTGAAAAGTAAATTTAAAATATAAATATATAATTTTTATAAATTTCTAAAAATTTTGACAGAAAATGGCCAAAAAAAAAACAAAACACTAAAATGACAAATGTCAAAATTTATGGAAAACTCGAGAAAAAAAGATTTATGATTTTTTAAAAAAAAATTTGACAGTTCAAAAAATTTAATTCAAAAACATATACATATATAGATATACCCAGCATTTATATCCAAATTAGATGAAATGCTATATTCAAAATCACAATTTATAGTTTTAAATCTAATTAAAAGTCAATGTTTATAAATTTGAATTAATGTTGACATGAAAATCGTCAAATGTCATTTGTCAATATTTATGAAAATAATTATATAAATAGATTTACAATTTATATTTATTTCATTAGCTTACCAAATTATTTCGGATACCAAAACTTCATCAAAACCTTATAGATCAGAGATTACAATAAAAAAGCGACATATTGAATTTAAAATTAATCATAAACAAAAATTTGACATTTCACAAAAAAATGTTTAACGACTTCAATAAGAAACAAATAAATCAATTATTCCAAGTTATATTGCCGAACAAATTATAGATACAACACAATATTATAAAATAAATATCATATATTAATTTTCGACCAAAAAGGAAATATTTTGACATTTACAAATATACTGCATATTGAATATATGAAATTGACATTCACTGTTTTTCAATTAAATGAAAATGTAAAAAATCAAATATTTATATAAAAATTGTATATTCAGATAAAGATACTGATTTGTTAATTTAGACTGAAACCTGATTTATTCATTAATTTTAAAAAAAATGACATAAACAAAATTAAAATAAACAAAACACCTGCATCATGCGTTCGAATTAATTATCGAAGTGTAAAGAAATTTGTGTAATTAAAATAAAATATTATTATTATATGAGTTGAGATAAATTTTGATTGCCATCGCAAACGTTAATCATACAGAAAATTGTAACCTCTTAAATGGAATAGTACAATCTGAGGGTATCATTGGAATCTGACAAAAACAAACTAGACAAACTAAATATTATATCATATTATATTAAATTTTGACCGAAAAGAAAATATTTTGACAGTTATAATTAATTTGAAATGAAATGCAAATGTCAAAAATTAGATCTTTACGTAAAAAAATATTTATTTCAACAATATTCCTGTGTTGAATTTGCACTTTTTTATGAATTTAACAATCATATAATATATTCATTGATGACTTAAAATAATTATTAATTTATAAAAAATAAATATTGACGTATTTGACATGACAAAAGTATAATAAACAACTGTTATGCGCCGACACCCTTACATTTTTGACGTCGCATTTATGGCTCTATGTGCATACTTATTACTTATCTATGGACTCTACATCTCTGAGTTCCAATCTACCTGCTAAGGAGCCTATATTTCCGCCTAGACAGAGGACCCCTAGAAGACAACACAAGGCTCACTTTTTTTCCATCTGTACGTCAAGACACACATAACCTATAGTAAATCTTTAATGAAACTTTGTATAATTAATCCTGTAATAAATTTATAAAACTTGTGGTGTGTTTAAAATATCAAATTACCTTCATCGCTAAAGGCAAAGATATAACATTGGTGGCAGCTTGTGAGATGAACTGAAAAATAGGCCTGAATGTAAGGTAATATTTTGTAAATTTTACAAAAATTAAGAAAAACACATCGACGTCACAAAATAAGCGAAGGAAGTATTCCGTATCGGACACGAGGATCGGACAGGAACGTATAGCGTGGCAAGCTTGTATCGGACGGCCCAGGTATCGGACAAAGCCGCAGACATCCACAGCGTACTCGAAGTTCTTTTGGCCCGAATTCCGCCATTACGGCATAATACACAAAAAGGAACGCATTTTGGACGCCATTACAGGACAGTACCTTATACATATTTTATTAGAGTTATTATACGGTCATTACCAAATTTTAGACATTCTATTTTTTTCTATATTTAACATAAAATAAATTTCCATGTTATTTCCATATTTTCTATTATATTAAATAATGTTTTAATTAGTAAAATTTAATTGTAACTAGTGTGTGATATTTTACATCTTCTATATTCCATTTCAATTACTATTTCTACTATTTCCAAATTAATCACACTAATTGCAATTATATTTTTTTATTATACCATATTTTACTATATCCTACCATTTTAAGTATTTCCATATCTTGTTTTCTAAATCTAGACTATAGGTGTGTTTTGTGTGTGAAAGTATCATATTTACTAAATCTACCATTTCTTACAAGTTACTATTTCTATTTTCTATGTCCTATTTGATCACACATTTTACAACTATATTCTTAATATTTACTACATTCAAAATCAATATTTACCATATTCAAAGCAAATTCTAATTCTACTATATCTTAATTACCATTTTCTTTCATCATTAAAATTTATACTATTTATAGAACTTGATTGTGATATAGTGTAAAATTACTATATTTTACTATTTCATTATACTATATTTTACTATTTCATTACACTGTATCTACTAAATCATTATACTATATTACTATTTCCAATTAACCACACTGTTCATAATTATTTTTTTTCAAGCATTACTATTTTTTTTTAAATCTCATTTAAACAATTTTACTAATCTCATGTTAAATGTGTAGGTTAATATATTGAATGTACAACAAAGTGAACCAGCAGAGCTTCGAGTATACAAATCAGAGTATCATTAGCAGATCCAACGAGTCCAATTTTGAATAATCATTCTACGAGTCCAAGTTATTCTACATTAATCTTGGTATTAGGTAACCTATGTATATATTAATTGAATTCAGTTTATCCTATTCCAATTCTCCTTATTTCATCCTAAAATTTTCATAAATTAATATATACTTATAAAAAGATATTATCATGACACGAGTTTTTGTTGCTGGTAAAAGTATAGTCACTTTAGAGACGGATGACGTTTTCGAATTTATCGATTTTGTTAATAGTAGTCACTATGCTTTTAGTATTTTACATCCTGATGAACATCCTAAATTATTACGATATATTATTTATATAAAAATAGCGGGTCGTAATATTGGCATGTTGAGCACAGAAAGTTTGACACATTCCCAGAGCTCACAAAGTACTTTCAAGATTGGGTGATAGATAGAAGGAAAATTAATAAATATAAACATTTATTGACTTCCTTTCCAGAACCTCAACCTAATATCCCAAAACATGCTGACATAGATGAATTTAATGACGATGAAGAAGTTTCGGTTTTAGAACAGGAAATAACATACGAGCAAGCTGACGTTAAAGAACAAATTCAAACTTTATCATTCGCAAAGATTTTAGAACCTCCTACAACATTTGAAGCACAGACTATAATTGATGACGAAAACGCAACTGCTATTTTAGACAATTCATGCACTTCCACTTCTAATTCTACTAATCAAATTTTACCAAATTCTACACGAATAACTATTCCAAATCCTTCACACGTAACTATACCAAATTCTACACAAGCAACTATACTAAATCCTACACAAATAACTATTCCAAATCCTTCACAAATAACTATTTCAAATCTTTCACACGTAACTATACCAAATTCTACACAAATAACTATTCCAAATCCTACACGAGTAACTATACCAAATCTTTCACACGTAACTATAACAAATCCTACACAAGCAACTATACCAAATTCTACACAAGCAACTATACCAAATTCTATACAAGTTACTACACCAAATCCTACACAAGTTACTACACCAAATCCTACACAAACAATGATTCCAAATCCCAAACAAATTTTAATAAATCAAATTCAATTTTTACCAAATTCAATACAAATTCTACACCATCCTTCACAAAAAATTATTCCAAATCTGACAAATATAATTATACCAAATTTTAAACAAATTTTAACAAATCGAACACTAATTCTACACAATCCAACAAAAATAATTATACCAAATCCTAAACAAGTTTTACCAATTTCTAATTCCATACAATTACCAAATTCTATACCGACTTTACTAAATCATAACAGAACCCTGCCAAATCCTAATAGATCAAGATCATATTTTAGACATCTACCAATTTCATTTATGTACAATTCATATTTAAAATTTATTCCTAAAATTATTCCAAAGCTATCAAACTTTAATTTTAATATTTTCAGTATTCATTCATTCAAAAAAATTCAAAGTTTACTACCATTATGCTATAATTTGTTTATTTCTAAATTTTTAATAAACAATTACAATCTCTATTTTGGCAGAAAATCTAAAATAAAATTAAAAAATATTTTAGTCAAATATGAGTTTCTTTTGAAATTCTCTACTAAATTTAAGTTTATCAACATTGTGTTTTCTCCATCAATAAATTTCTAGATCATTATTCATTAAAATTTTAATTTTCAAATTTTTAAAGTTATATTTAATTTCCTTTGATTTTTTAGAAATTCTATTCGTTTATTTAAATCCTTCCATCTTTCCAAACTTTTGTTTCGAGAACCAATTCCTTACAATTTTGTATCGAGAACCCTTCGATAAACCTGATATCCATAATTTCCACATCAAAAAATTAAATTTTATTATTCACTTGACATTTTACTAAATTTTAAAAGCCCAATTGTTATATTCTAAATTTTATGAAATTGATTATTACAATTTTTATTTTATCAAGTCTAAGCTATCGACTGAATTTCTATCGAAGAGATTATCGACTGGAGGGCAATAAAAAATTATTCAATATATGAAGAATTTCTCATATTTTTATTATTCTATTTTAGTAGAAATATCAGAACATTAAATTGTTCTTTCAAAGAAAAATAATTAAAGTAATAATAATTTCACTTTTTCTACAAATTTAATATTCTACGTTTATATAATTTTGTGTCAAGATAGTTTTATTTTCAATACTACTTCAATACCCATGAAACCTATGACCATTTTCTAACTCACACTGAATTTAATAAATATTACATTGGTTCCCATTTTTAAAATTATATACCAAAATTTTAGTTTTTTATAACAAAAATAACTTCTTTCCTCGTTTGTTAATTATACTCTGTTTTGTGGAAAGAAATCTTTAAAAGTTCATGTAAATAGGATTAAACCTTTTATACAATGATTATAATTCTATTTAAAATGTATATTATTTTCTATTCTTATGTGTTAATTTTAATTCTATTTTCTTATTTCTATTGTTAATGATTGATTTTATACTAATTTTCATTTCTACATTGTACTAGTTCTAAGCATTGATTTTGAAATATTTAATCTTAAGTGTTGTGTTAATTCATAAATATTATTTTCTTTCATTTTCATTGTATTAACATATTATTGATTTCCATTTTTCTATGTGTCATTTCTATGTCCTTTGTGAAATTGCTCTTTTCTTTTACTATGTACTTTTTTTCTATATTATGTTTTTGATTATAGTTCATAATTTATTGTAAAATGTCTAAATTTGGTAATGAACTATAATCTCCTGAAGGGGAAGGTATGTTATGCGCCGACACCCTTACATTTTTGACGTCGCATTTATGGCTCTATGTGCATACTTATTACTTATCTATGGACTCTACATCTCTGAGTTCCAATCTACCTGCTATGGAGCCTATATTTCCGCCTAGACAGAGGACCCCTAGAAGACAACACAAGGCTCACTTTTTTTCCATCTGTACGTCAAGACACACATAACCTATAGTAAATCTTTAATGAAACTTTGTATAATTAATCCTGTAATAAATTTATAAAACTTGTGGTGTGTTTAAAATATCAAATTACCTTCATCGCTAAAGGCAAAGATATAACACAACGCTATGATGCGAGTGAATTAATTTTTGAAGTATGAAATGTCAAATAATTTTGAAAATTATAATAAGTTTTAACTATTTGTCAGAAAGAATATATTTTATTACAAATTCATACCCATATCAAGCACCAAAGTAATAAATACTATTTATAAAATGACATATTATTTTAATGCATATTTTAATTGTATGTTTTATATAAATATCGAATAAATAGATTTATGTTTCACTTGATTTCAATGAAAATAATTCAATGACATAATAAAATTAAAATAAACAAAGCACTATGATGCGTTCGAATTAAATATCAAAATGTAAAGAAATTTGTGTAATAAAAATATAACATTATCATTAATATATCATGTATATTATAAGAATTTCTGCAATGCGGCAAAATATTTTTGATGGCAAAACAGCGTTTGCCGGGTCAGCTAGTATATATATATATTTATATAAGCGAGAGGTTTTTCTTCAGATGGTGAAATAATATAATAAAATTGTTTCTTGGGCATCCATCCAGTAATTAAAAAACAGTTTTAATGAAAAATGTTTTTATTTAAAGAACATACGTTTCGGGTCTTGATTTGACCCATCTTCAGTGCATACAAATAAACTTTGAAAAACAACACAAAAACACAAAATTGCACGAAAAAATAAATAAAAGTGAAATAAAAAAATTGATGAAACGTCGAGTTATGAAAAATTTTAAAAAAATTGTAAAATTAAAATGAATGATATATTTTATTATAAAAAAGCATTATTCCAAACGAACATGTTGTTAGTTTGGAAGTTGTATTACGAGTATTACGAGTATATATATATATATATATATATATATATATATATATTTATATATATATTTATAAATATATAAATTCATTTTAATTTAATGTTTTCAAGTATCAGTTGAATATTTTGAGACAGAGCTTTATTTTATAAATCTATAAAGGGAATAAACTTTGCAAAATATAAGTTTTTCTTATTATTTGTCAGTTAATATTCTGATGTATCTGCTCTACATGAATATTTATTCTATATTAAAAAAGCCTTCAAACGATACCAAAACGATTAACATAGTATTTTTATTTCAAATTATTTAATAATAAGTTTGTGATATTAATAATATAAATAGGAAAGAAAGTAGTACTAAACTAGTGGGGCGCATGGCATCGTGCCTTAAGGCAAATTGCTGGAACTTCCCGTACCAAAAATTATTTTTTTTTAATAAGATTAACATTTTTGAAAAAAAATTACTCTGAAAAAATAGATTTTTGAGAAACTATAAATTTTTGACAAAAACTGACTTTTTGTTGAAAAATTTATTTCTAAATATTTTGGAAATTTGAACTTTTTTCAAAGCAATTCTACTGCTTTAAATGCATAGAGACTAAATATCGAAGCGCGTAAGCGCCGCGTCGCCGTCTAACGGATAAATATTAGTACGGAACCCATAGGAATGTAAACAAAATTTATACTTATTGTTAAAATCTCTATAAAATATCTGATAATTTGATGTGCATATGTCTAATGTCTAATGATTATTGTTGACCGCCAAATGGTATTTTTTTTAGTTTTTTGTACTAGATCTCCGAAACCGCTAGACCTATTTTCATGAAAATTTGATAAGTGTTCATCTTGTACGCACACACACACACATACATCAATTTTCTCCAAGGTATGCCAACATATTCAGAAACCTTTGAAACGTAAAGATATATAAAAATTTTCATTTTCGATTTTTTTGCGATTACTATATCTTACCCTACGCAAAGTTAATTATAAATAAATCAATTTATCATCGCCAGAACATTAACAATCGTCATTTCATTTCGAATCAAATTTCAAAAAAAAAATAGTTGCCAAATTTACACAAAATTGAAAAAGTGCTCCCGCATAGTCACAGTCTAAACGCATTTGCAAATAATTCTGTGCGACTTTTTCACTTATACTGTGCTTAGCTTGGCGGCATTTTCACATTTTTCAATGATTTTCACAAAATTGGAAAAGTGCTCCAGTACATAAACAGTCTAAACGCACTTGCGTAAACATTTGTACCAGAGTGGCGCTTAGACTGTGCTTAGCATGGGTGATTTTTGAATTTTTAGACCCAAAATTACAAAAAAATTTTTTTGAAAAAAAAATTCGAAACAAAAAATT
>NW_020538832.1:0-16842 GCF_003426905.1 Ctenocephalides felis
AAAACTTGAAATCAACTGTTTTTTCAATTATGTAGAATATTGTGGTATATTCTGCAATTTTTACACTCATATTCTTTATTTCTTTATTGGCTTACACTACATATAAAATTCTCCCTAATTAAATTTCCAATCATTTGAACTCAGAGTAATAAATCAGAGCCGGGACACTGGGTGTCGCCTATATGCGACAGGTTAAATTAAGTTTCTGAATATTAAACTAAATATTAAGTTTGAATCAGTTCTAGACACTATGAATCTAGATTTTGATGTTACTAAATGCTAAAAACAAAAATTCCACGAAATTGTTAAATTTGCTATATGGTAAGGCAGCGCACAAAAGTCTAGTTTGACTCTGAGTAATAATTTTGTCTAAACCAAATGAACTACACCACAACACATAAAACATATCAAACAAACAACTATCGAACTATGATAAGTAAAAATTCCAGTTAATTCCTATTTATAGAAATGTATTTTTTTACCCTTTTTCCTAAAATTTGTCATATGTCTCTAGTTATCCCATAGGCGAGGTAAAATGAGGCAATCAGGGCCCAAACAGATCCAATGGCTTAATTAAATTTGAAAGGGATTTTACGAAATGATAGCTACAATATTCAATCAATGCAAAATTTAAATTTTAGGGGCACATTTTTTACAAAAATAACACTACTATATATTAGGTTGTCAAATATCTCCCTTCCGCTTTTTTGCTCTTGGTTTATAATACAAAAAGGCGGCAAAATATTTGACAACCTTATATAAACTTGATCCGGTATTTTATCAAAAATATTCATCAGCAGAGTTGAAATAACTAATAAATCAATTTAATTGTTGTAAAATTTATTTTTAACTTCCCGTAGAGTAAGTTATAGTAATCGCAAAGAAATCGACAATGAAAATTTTTATATATCTTTACGTTTCAGAGGTTTCTGAATATTTTGGCATACGTTAGAAAAAATAGATGTATGTGTGTGGTTGTGTGTGTGTGTATGTGTGTTCGGATACAATTTTTCGTCGACGATTTCGGGAACACGGATGATGCGATTTGAATAATTCAAATAACATTCGATTCGTATTGATAAGGAGACGTGCTGATTAGTTTTTGGCGAAGGCAGGTCTAGCCGTTCCGAAGATATTTAGGGGGCTAAAAGTGCCAAAAACGGTAACTTAGTTTTTAAGAGAACGGAGCGTCCGATTTGAATAATTCAAAAAACATTTTACTTGTATTAACTTGTATTAAGATGAAGAACTGATCAAATTTTCAAGAAGGCAGGTCTAGCGGTTTCGGAGATCTAGTAAAAATGTAAAAAATACCATCTGGCGGTCAAAAATGATCATTAGACATATGCACATCAAATTATCAGATATTTTATAGAGATTTTAACAATAAGTATAAATTTTGTTTACATTTCTATGGGTTCCATACCAATGCTGGGCATTTATCTCCTGATAGCAATGTCGTAAGAATTAAGGTGATACCTGCTTATACATCTTCTGCCCTATACTTTTAAATATTGTTGTTAAAAATTTCTGACTTTGCATGTTTCTGATATATTGCTGGTGGACATTTCTACCCGCGGACCTTTATGCTCCGCTCTACCCTATAATTGTTATTTCTATTGATTTAAGTAGTTTTAAATAACATAATAAGAGTGTATTTTCTATACAGCCCGATAGTTAGAGTAGAGTTTCTAGTCATTAATATCGATGTAGGTAGATTTTTGCCATCGTGCATACTTTATTTCTTCATCTGCCTCAGCATGAGCCGCCGCTGGAAGAACTGCATTCGCTCTTTCTTCGGTTTCTAGTCATGATGTTGAATAATTCGAATTTATTATAAGATCTCTACTAATACAATAAAAGTTCAAGTCTGACTCTATAGCCTTTTGTTTGGAATACTGCCGGGACTTTTGTTTTATATCTCTTCGGCTGTTTTGAGTTTCTTGGTTTCTGAGTCGGAACGATGCAAGCGTGCCATCTGCGTCTTTCACTTTTCATTTCGTTTGATATTATGAAAGTGATGTATATACCGAAGAACCTAATTATTCAAATAAAATATTATGATTTTTTATTATCATTATTTATTTTTTTACGTAATATATTATAGAACTAATGGTACATGGTATCGTGCTTTAAGGTAAATTGCTGGAATTTTTCAAATCGTAATGAAATCTTCGTGGAATTTTAAACATTTTTAACTTCCAGTAGGGCAAGTTATAGTAATCGCAAAAAAAAATCGAAAATGAAAATTTTTATATATCTTTACGTTTCAGAGGTTTCTGAACAATTTGGTATACCTTAGAAAAAATTGATGTATGTGTGTGTGTGCGGATACAAATTTTCGTCGACTTTATTCGCGTTTCCATATTAGGTATAAGACAAAATTATGGTCAACGTCAGAGAGTATAAGTATACTTAAAAAGCTCGCCAATGCTAGAATAATTATATCTACATTCTACATTGATTATAAATGATAATTTTGCAGTATTTTGCTAGTCGAAATAGACTTACAAACAATATTACTGTAATATTAGTGACATAAAGATACAGTATGGATAGAAAGGCACTCAACATTGAAGAGGATGCTGGAAAGGAATGTATCCCTAAAAAAGCCTTTAATATATTTTGTTTGAGCCTTAATATATTTAGAATATGGTTAATGCCAGTTGGTGATCTGCACTAACTGATAAAATAGTATATCTGCCGTTGAGCTTGACTTGAGAAATTGACTGGGAACATGCTTTATTTAATTTTAAGTAAGTGGAAACTATTTGCGGTGGGTGGAGTTGCTAGCATGAGGAATGTTTAAGGATTTATGGGATGAAAGCAATTATTCATAATTAAAAATGAGGTGCGGGGAACATATAATATGTGTTTGTTAAAAGATACAATATGAATATACCTACTTACATACATACATATGCATATACATATACATATATACATATTATATATATATATATATATATATATATATATATATATATATATATATATATATCGAGCCTCCTAACTATCCGCTTGATGTTCTGGACAGTGCCTAGTTCTAGTACTAAAATAAAAATGCAGTAAAACTTATGTTCTGTCTCCTTAGAGTAATATTTTATTGCGGTTAGACATGTATAGAAATAGCAAAATAAAAGAAATTAGAATGAAACTCACATTTTGCTTAGGGCTGAGAGTTGTAAACCTTTGAGGTCATGCACAAGAATGAATGCATTGAAAAAATGAATATATTTAAAGGTTACCTCACATTCATATGCATATAATTTTATTCCTTCAAACGCACATACACCCACGGTAACATAAGTATACATAATTTTATAGCTCACTAAAGGAAACAATTGGAACTTGTCACAATTTCAAACGATATTTTAAAAATTTTAATTGAGTTTATATAATCATCTCGTTTAGATAATTCTAAACAAGTACACTTTGTTTAGGATTATTTGAATTCGTCGCAGTGTTCTACAAAAATTTTATGTTTTTTGTAGAACGAACACTATATATATTTGTACATCTCGTGCTTGGTTTTGAACAGAAAATCCAATAAATAAGAAAAATGTTGCAAAGGTTTATGTATTAACGATCTTTCAGAATTGTGGTTGCTTCGAGTCCTTCATGTCTTTAATGCTAACTACCCACGTTTCTTAGTACATACTATAATTATTCAATTTATATTTAAAAATGTCTAATATTTTCAAATGATTAATAATTATAAATTGTTCCTAATATTTACAGATGAATTTTAGAGCTCATGAATTACATACTCTCATATGTACTCTACTACAAAAAATAGTGTGTGGTATACTTGTTACAAAATAGTTACAAAATATCGTTAAATAGAGGTGTTATAATTTTTTCTAATTTGATTTGCTTCAGACCATACTTAAATTTATACAAATTCGAGTCTTATTATTAAATTATTTATATATTAGATACATATAAATTCATATATTATCTACATATTAGTAGTAGTCAAATACAAAGCACAATTTAATGAGGGCTTCTTACGAAAGTAAAGCAAAAAGTAAAAAAAATAGATATGAATTTAAATTTTATCTATGTTGCAGAGCTAGCGGGTATGTTCTTTTTAGCCTTGTTTTTTTTTCCAAAAAACTTTATTACCTTTTTCAAAATTAGTTGAAATTTTTCAATTATGTTACTGTTAGTTTTACTAGAGGAGCCCTAACACTGGATGCCGTATGTCCATGTAGATTTTAGATTGGTTTTGTATACTAATAGTTTATTATAAGTTACCGGATTTGATGTCGGCCCTAAAAGGTAATATAGTTTGAAATTGTTTTCAAATTGATTTATCTTTTTTATGTGAATTTTCGAGTTTAAGTTTTTGTCTAGGTGAAGGCCCAAGTATTTTACTGAATTCTCTTGTCGAATTTGCTTACCATAGATCGATATTAAAAGGCAGTTACTTGTGATATGTCTTGATTTTTGGCTTTTTTTTTTTAAATAAATCGTGTCATTTATCCTATCTTTACCAGTTTGACTTGGAAATGGTTGTGCTGTCTTAGTTTATCAATCATTAGACAATATTAATTTACTTTTGTTTATAATTAATAGTCGCAGAGAAAACAGTTATATTTTAAATATGTTACGGTTACTCATCATCAAGATTGCATTTATTTTTCTTTTTGTAAAATGCAGTGCAATAAAGTTGTTGTATCCAGATGTTGCAATATTATTATCAATGTCATGTATTTATGTAATTTATTCATATATTATTCGATATGAAGAAAATTATGAGAAAAAATGTACTGCAATTTAGATATCGCATATCGCTTTTACAGTTGCAACTTTTATTAGTTGATAATCCAATAATTGTGGTAAGTTTTTTATCGTTTTAGTTACTGTAGACCTTACTCTTTAGCAGGAGGTAGGACTGATATCTATTCTTTCATGACTGACTTCTTAGAAGTCGACGTACTAAATAATTAATTATTGTTATGAATTATAATTGTTATAAGTACCCAGGAAATGATGTTCGAACCGACTGGAATCAATCAATGTATTTCTCATATAAATATCGTTGGGTGTTTTCAATACCCACGCCGAGTCATCTTATAACAATAATAAAAGAATGAAAAGATGGACGAAGTGCAAAAAAAACAGCACGTTGCCTTGCAGATGAATATGTTTACGTACATACATGTCTTCGGACACAATGCCCGGAGAAAAAAGTTACCCGCGAGAAAAAATGAATACATGCAAAAAATATCGATGATGTATCTACTTAGACTTGGCTTACATTACAGAGCTGATGCTGTGAATAAATATTAATCCAATTCGAAGAGTAAAAGTAGGTGTTTTGAGTAATTTAGCGTCAAAATCCATTGGTCAGGAATTATTTTATCCATAGACCTACTCTTGTTTATTTTTAAGCCGCCGGATAACAGCGATACTATATTAAAAACTTAAGAAGATAACGCATTTTATGCTTCATAGATATTTTCACGTCTTGAAATGCACGTAATGAATAATTTTACATGTAACTTGTATAATGCTCTCTACATTATTTTTTGGTGACACAATTAAATGCAGGACATTTTTGTAGAATATGTAAAAATATCTTCACATTACTGCTGCATTCTACAAAAAACCTCATTAGATCATTTAAGTGAATAGTCAATAGTAAAAAGAGCCAGGAAACGACGGGAATTATAAGAATTTAATTATGATGCAGAAGAATTACTAGATTTTGTTTTCAATTTTTTCTTGAATGTTTTGCGATTTGACCCCGAATTTTGACTTTAGATGTGTCGCTCACCCAATATTTTTTGTGGACGCGTGTAAAATATTAAAAATTTATCAATAACCATTCACAATTGTTTTAACTGTTTTCAAAAACTTATTTTAAATACTTTAACACATACACACACAAACACACAGTTTTCTTTAAAGTTCACGATGTATTGAAACGTAAAGACATTCAAAAAATTGTCTTTTAGATTTTTCTGCGATTACTATAACTTACTCTGCGGGAAATTAAAAATGAAATTTAATTAACTTAAAAAAATCGATGACGAATAAATATTTTTTTAAAAAATATTTGATCATTTTGACACCCAGAAAAAATACATGCATAAATATCCAGATACAATTTCACTTACAATTAGATAAAAGATAAGAAAGAAGAGAAATAGTAGCAGATAATAGTAGATAAAAGATAAGTAGAAATATTTGATTCGCATTGACAGGGTGAGTCTATTTTGGGGATACTGAAAAAAAAGTGGACCTGTTGCCCGTTTGCTTTTTGAGAGAAGTAATTAGCCATTAGTTACAATTATAAAAATATCATTTATAGTTATTTATTATTTATTGCCCCAGGAGCTTACTATTTGAAAAAGTTGGGTTTAGTGATATCGGACCAAATTATTCAATATTTGATTTGATAGTAATCACTTTTGTCCTCAAATATTTATTTATAATATAAAACGGAAGGTTCAGGAACTAGTTTTGATTTGTAATGCATGAATGCGTTTATATTTCAATGGCTACGATTTTTGAAAACAAGTCAAGCTATAACATTCGTATATATTATCCTGCATTTTAAATATTTCATCAGATTGTAGAAAATTGGTTTTGGTTAAATTTGTTGATAATATATAAATTTGGTTGATATAGTTCCTACACATTGATAAATTATGAAATTATACGACATGATTAATTTTAGACATGAAGTATTAAGAAGATAACGAATACTTATCGGCATTGTTTCTAATTGTGTATCAATAATTTAATTGATTTTATTATTATACACAAAAATCATATTTTAAGCGAGATCATGTGTTTACTCGTGACTTTAAAAAATGCACAATTGGATATATAAATCAAATTGATTCCACCTACCGATTAAATATATCTGAACATGTGAACCCTTCTTAAGGACATCATAATTGATGTTCAATATCTAAATTTATAAGTATCGTGAAGTACGTTTGAGATAATTCAGTCAACGCAAGTGGTTTCGGCTAAACGTATTATTAACGACTTTTTGTTCGAGTTGTCTTTTGCGAGCGATGCGAATTAAGATGTTAGTGAATCAAGCAACGCGAGGCGTTGCATTATGCAGGAGATGATTGGTTTTATCACAAAATATCATTATAAACCTGTAGCGACAAATGAAGTAATTTCTTAAGGTTGCACTTACGATACACGTAATACTATGTTATATGTGACAGCTGGAGTTAAGCGTTAAGGGCTGCTTTGATTTCTACTCACTCTATTAACAGTGCTGGATCTATCATAGTTTCAGGACGTTTCATTTAAAAAAATCCACAGAATAATATAAAGTTGGTTTTGTTCAAATTCAAATTTTAAGTCGTAATAATACATTCCAACCAATTTAATTCATGGATTCAAATTTTGAACGAATTGTATGATTCCACAAAATTTTTACTTCCTATGTATGTATGTTCCTTTACTAACGGATTATATTTTATTTTTTTAAAGTTGCAAAAGATCATTATAATTTATTTTCATTAAATTTGAGAAATATATAACCTATATAATGCGAAAACAATTTGTAATTTAATGAATTAAATGCTAGGAATTTAAAATTTTATTCAAGCGACTGGGATATTAATGCTTATATATATATATATATATATATATATATATATATATATGTTTGACATACTTTTTTGCAGTCCAATCGGCGAATTAAAAAGAGATTAAATAGAAAAATAATTTATTCCATTAAACGCTTCGACACTTGACGTGTGTCATCATTCAGTAATCTAAAAAACATATTACATAAATACAAAAATTCATATAAATATAAATATATAAAAAGGAGAAAATTATATACATACCAAACCAGGAAAAACACAGAAAAAAAATTAATTATGTAAAATTCATTGCACACTATATATTAGTATAATATTCTTTACATAATTTTAGTGTTCAATAAATTTTACATAATTAATTTTTTTCTGTGTTTTTCCTGGTTTGGTATGTATATAATTTTCTCCTACTAAACTTACATTGCTCTATCACATATCTACACGAACTGGTCACATTTAAACTAAAAAATACATATGATATATGTGAAACGACTTTATTTTTTCATAATTGTACTTTGATACCCAAGTTTGTATGTTTTAGCTTTTTAAAGTTAGGCAAATGGCAAAATATATAACGCATTATCAAATAATGCTAATTTGCAAAATATTGCAAAAATAATTTGTAATTCAGTGTATTAAGTGCTGAAAATTGAACATTTTTTTGAAGGGTCTAGGATTGTAATACTTTTTGAAGTTTCTATATACATTTTATAGTTATTATTTCTTATCTGCTTTAATGAAAAGTTTATGCAATAATTTACATCGCTTTATCAGTTATCTCTAAGAACTAGTCCCATTTGATCTAAAAAACACATGATAATATAAAACGATGTTATTTTCTCACAATTGCATTTCACCACCAATTACTTTTTTCAAATTGCAATAGATCATTGTAGTTCGAACATTTCAATAAATATCGAATAATTATAGATAATTTACTCTGCTTATAAAAACCTATAAATAAAACCTATTAATATTTTATTTATTAGCAATTACGTACGCCTTGTGGTACAATTTTGATCGATTTCTTTGATCATAGTACTTTTCAGTAATGAGAAAGATCTATATTTTTTTAGTTACGAAATTTAGCTGTATAAAGAAATACTATAAAGAAAAATAGTGAAATAAGATATGATATTTTGGGATAGAGAAAAAGTTATTTTTTAAAAGCACTATGTATAAGCTATAAAATACAGTAATTTAAAAGATAATAATTTTCTATTCACCTATAATAACAAATAATAGCCTTTACGATATTTAGAGTACAACAGTATAATCTGGAAGTAATCTAGC
Organism: Ctenocephalides felis; assembly: GCF_003426905.1. NCBI lineage: Eukaryota > Metazoa > Arthropoda > Insecta > Siphonaptera > Pulicidae > Ctenocephalides > Ctenocephalides felis. Next base: position 8,877 of record NW_020538832.1, read on the forward strand.
AAATTACTAGCAATAAGTAAATTATTTTTTTTAATGTTGAACATATTTGTTTATAAATTTTCAATATTCAATTACCTGCGTTATTACAAAAATCATATTGTATAAATTTAAGTTGTGGTTTTTACATAATTTTTCAAAACAGAAAATTGCTATTTTGAAGTCTACAACGTAATTAATACTAAGATTAAGTAATGCTGTGTAATGATATATTCTAATTTAGAAAAAAAAGGCATTTCGTTGCGAAATAAAATAGTTGGAAAATATTAAAATTGCTTTATATAAAAAAAGGTAAAATATTTTTAAATGTAGGTAATATTTGGGTCTATGTGATTCTTTAAAGTTTTTTTCCTTCAATTCACGATTTATTTTTATATCTTACATGTAATTAAACATGCAACGTTACATACTAAATGCACTGACATGGTGCAGTAAACGGCATTTAAATCAGAAGCTGCGACTGTAATCCGCACCTGCACCTTCTAACTACAAAATGCAAGAATATCAAACTGGTTTATAATTATTTAATAACACAAATAAACTAAATGTCTCTAGGATATTTGTTTATTTCATATTATTAAAATTCTTCATAAATACAACACAGCTTAGATGACCATCCTATATGATGATGTTTATAGTACAGATCTCAGCGCATTATAATTTTGTGTAAGTGGAATTGCTCGAAAAAAGTTAGCTTATCATTAGCATGAGCTCGATATAAATACAATGTTTCTAAAGCAATTTACTTTTAGTCGTAAAAGCTTACATTCATTCCCTGGAAGCAGTTTTATATCTATATGGCTAAATTAACACTATGATTATTATTGCGATTTTCCTTAAGGCTATGACATACTCTACAATATAACTATATAACATTAATATAAGATACCGGAGAAAATTAAATTATATCATCTCCACAACACAAAGTAATTTTATTTTTATTAGTATTTGAGTTTTCACTTCTCAAATATTGTTCTGAATTTTAATCCTTTATTCAATCGATAACGTGTAACTTTTGGCGCACATTCCATTTCTTCTATATTTTACCTAATAATTGTGGCTTTTTAATGAGATGACGCATAAATCTCAATACTAAAACGTTGTCAAGACAAAAGATATCAATATTTATGATCTTTGCCAGGCTTTTGAACCTAAAATAATCTTTTCATTTCAAACGGATTTTTTTGGTTTTTATTTGCATATATGTATAGTCTTATATTTACTGATTTTTTGTTTTCCTAATATTTTTGGATGTAAAACAAAATTTTTTCCCAAAGTTGATTACACTACGTTAGAATACTTTAGTGTGGAACTCTGAAACTGCAATGTTGTCTGTAATGTTGATTTATTTCACGATTTATACTAGTAACTAATATGAAGTAGAATTTTGATAATAATTGATATATTTATCTGTTAAATTTGTCTAATTGTCTGTGTTGTCTAATTGCTCTAACGATTATTAAGTGAGGGCAATAGAAATAAAATAGAATAAATGAACTTGCTGGCGGACATACGAATATATAAAGAACAATAAAACACGCTTCATTTAGTATAAATTAACTAAATTGTTATTGAGCAAAGCAAAATATATACCACTTAAAAAAGTAATACAAAAAAGTGATATAAAAATTTTCAAACCACCCTAACTAAACATCTAAACTATTTACCAATCATATAGAACTCTGGTCCAATAAATACATAAAATTTCAAAATTGTAATGTCTTAAGTTAATTTATTTTTAATTTCATAATGAAAATTTAAAATGTGTCAAATACATTCTAAAGCAAAATGAACAATCTGGCGCCCAGAAAATATTAATATAAATTACAAATTTTAAATGCATTATTCAGAATCAATATTTTACGGATTCAAAAAATGTAAATTTCTCTGAAAGAAGCGTTCGAAATATATTCCAACAAACGCCTTTTAGGTGACAAGGAATTTTTTATTGTTATTGTCTTCGAAGTGCACTGTGTGATGTCGTTGACCTACCTGTTCTCATAAATCTTGAAAAAAAAGTGAACGACGCTCGTCAAAGTCAAACATTGTGTCACCGAAAACTTTGACATCAGAGCGAGCCTGTAGAACATATTTTATTACTTAAGCTAATATAATATTTTGACTGCTATTTGCTATGTAATAGATTGATTCGTTTCAGTTTGAAAATACTCGTTTTTCAACGCTATTGGCTCGGAAAATCGATTTAAAAAATAAATAAATCAGAACAAACATTACAGATCACTTGACAAAAATGTTAGTCAAAAAAAGTCAAGTAAAGTCGAAGAACGGAACAACCAACAAATGCTAAAATAACAGTTTTCCATTAAACGATAGTTATTATTTCATATTATAATCATCAATTAATTAACTAATTAAAATTATTATTCAATAATAATAGAAATTATTAGCTATTGTAACTCTAACAAAGAACAATGGAATTTTTGACTGTCACCTATAGAACGATTAGCGTATGTCTAAAATAAAGTTAGGTCTGAAAAATCTTTTAAAATTTTGGTAAAAAAAATTAGGTGTAAGTGGCATTTTGATTTCAGGCAAGTTGCATAAACTTTTCGATGTATGTACGAGTATTTACTGAATCAATAAGAAGTGAGATTTAGATCTAAATAAGATCAAGTTTCTACTTTTAATTTCGGAATAAAGTTTTCGTTTTCACTAAATTTGAATCAAAGCGATTTCCAATTAATATATATCAAACAAAGTTATAATATATGTATGTATGTCCTGAAATTTAACGATTTTTTATAATTTAACCAATTTCGCGGGTTTCTAAAATTATAGGATGTTCTTTTAGTAGATCATAAACTCAAGAGTCATGTTAAGTTTTATTAAAAAAAGAAAAAGAAATTTGACATTTAATTACGAAGAATCGGTCCAGCCGATCTTTCACAAAAACTAATCAGCACGTATTTCCATTAGTTGGAATCTAATGTTTTTTAAATTATTCAAATCGGTTGATCCGTGCGCCCGAAACACACATTGATGCAAGATATGCCAATATGTTTAGAAACCTTTTAAATGTGAAAATGTGCAAAAATTTTCAATTTACGATAACTTACCCTACGGGAAGTTAATTATCGCACATATCATTCGTAATTCAAAAAATTTAGATGCAACAGTTTGTAAGGAGAACGTCAGCGTTTAGTAAATTCTCAATATGTATGCATAGAGAATGTCTACAAATCATAAGTCTTACTTGAGGCAGCAAATGTATTATTAAAAGTGATATAACAATAACTTTTTCTGGAGCCGAGTCAGACATAAGTTTAATTCTGATTCAAAGCCAATGACTCCCTGAAGCCTGGGTGGGTTCGTCATAAATAAATATTCATCGAAAGCGAAAATAAACAAAATGAAAGAGAAAAGCGCGCCTTGAGCTTTCGTTAAAAATGCTGATCACGGCTCGTCTCGATGAATTAATTCGTTTTCGTTCCTTATTAATGACCAAAGGCCGAATGCACCGCGTGCTTCCAACGCGCAAATAATTCTAAAATGGTGCATCGAATAATTAGAAACATAGATAAACATGAAGGGAACAAGTGTACCGAGAAATTAATTTTAATACTTGCTTACTAAATGAATATTACAAATATAAGACGTATATTTAGTCATAGCCAAATGGAAATTGTCCGATTGATGTGCCAATTTTTATACTTTTTGCATTTCGATTTTATTTATTGATTATTTTAATAACATGATAATACCAATGTTTGAAAGTAGAGGTAAAAGGGTTTATAACGAATTGTTACCCTGATTCTTACGACGTTGCTATCGGAAAATGAACGACAATTTTTGAAAATCCATAACAAAAGCATTTTCTTTCGTTGTTAGTTTTTTTTAGTCGTATGCACTGTTGTTTAGTTTACGAGACCTTAATATAATTTTTTTTATAATCGTTTTATAAGGTGCATTGTTAATTTTAGGTTAGATTCAAAAGTTTTTTATATAACCTCTATAAAAGTTTACACGTGGGTGGGAGTAAAAAAGACCGACTAAACCTTTACCTTGGCAAAGTTGTAAATAATGAAAAAAAGTAAATAAAAAAGTAAATTAAGTTAAAAAAGCAATTTTACAATGCATAAACTAAATAAATCAGATCTAGGTCATATGCAATGTTATCTTTAAAATTAAAAAATGAAATCCCTTTAAAATTAAAAATAGGACATAGGACCTGTTTGTTCCCTGGCCGTCCCATTCTATCTCGTATATGGGGCAAAAAAGACCAGGTATTTTTTTTTGAAGAAACAGATGATTTAGTTGAGTTTTACTGAACTTAGTCAGATAACACAGGCCTACAAAAAATTTTTTTAGTTTGGTGCATCAAATGTTAGAGCTGATTTTTATAGTATTTTTTGCGCTGATTTCAAATCTGCAAACCATTTTTTTGAATCAGCTCTAGTTTTTGAGATACCGATAAGTTGCTAAAACCAGATCCATTGCAGGTCGTCACGGAAAAGAACTTTTCACAGTGTCAACTAATGTCCCAACTAAGGCCGAATGGGTATTGTAAGTTTGTATGTATGAGTAGGCGTATCTCATTAAAGTAACATTCTGAATTGTATTACTATTTTGTACTTTCATTCCTTATATATCATATATATCATATCTTGAAAACTAAAGCTCATAGAAAAAAACAATGTCATTTTTTTAAATCAGCGCCCCAAATATACTGAAAAACAGCATTCAAATCGTTTGCACCATTTTCTTTGTTGGCCTGTGTAATTGACCGTTCGTTTGATATGTGTTATTTGTTGTGATATAATTGGTTTGGTTTTCTCAATATAATTGCTCAAAGTCAAATTGGACCTTTGTGCTACTTCCTACTCTAAGTAATTTTGTACATTAAATTATGAGAAGTAAAAATTATATTGGCTGCAGGGATTGAGATTTTAATCATATGTTCCACGTTCTCTATTTACTTTAATAAAATGTTAGTGCATTTTAATATTTCCAATAATTTCTTTTGATAGAGTAGCCTAAAAAAGTTTGCATTATTAACTTATATTTCTTTATCTGATTTCTACTGGAACTGGCCTCATTTGAACTAAAACAGACACACACTTATATATAATATTTTGCATTTGTATATTGACTGGCGTGTCATGAACTAAAGTTGATTGTATTAGTATTTTATATACCTAAGAGAGTCTTTAGAGTGTTTTGATCATAAATTAAGCTGAATATTACTTCGCCGATGCACTTCGAATTGTAGTTAAATAGAGTTAGCAATAAAATTGTTATCCACAATTCCATTGCGAATAAAGATGGCAAGTAATCGATGATAATAAACATACTCTTAAGTGAGGAGGTCTAGTAATAGTAGTCGTACTGTCGTTTGTTTTACATCTGTTTTCTCTCAGAATAGTTATCGATACGAAAGCAATTAAGTCGTTCGAAAATTCTCCGGTGGTCTAATCATGTCATCACATAATATGACGTTTTTGTGCCGATTAATTTTCTTCCACGTCTGTTCGCATCATTTGGTGCAATTGTGGTGGAATATTGTGTTGGGAACATTCAACGATTGTGCACCTGGATCTATGCAATTGTAAGAAACTTATGATATTGTTTATTATGCTATTACTTACATATGAATGCGCTAAATCTAAGGTGACCATATGTCCCAGTCCCGGTTTTCCCATTGCGTTTCGTTGTTTTTAGAAGCATAATTGTCACGGATTCAGGTTTTTTGTCTCGGATTGCCCTGAATTTTCGTAAAGTATTGGTTGAAATGCAATCTTGGCTATTACTTATTAACCCCTCCCCATGTTTTAACGAGCCTGGCCTGTGATGAAAATTTTGGCATAAATGAATACGACTAGCCACACTAGTGAATAGATAGTCAGCCCAAATATAAACATTACGAACCTGACTCGTAAATAGATAGTCGGTCCAAAAATCATCATGAGCAAAGCTCGTGAATACATTGCAGGACCAAGCAGAAATATGACAAACCGTTTAACATTTGGGTTAAAATTTCGTCCAATAAAACTACATCAATTTACTATCTACGAAGGTACGAAGAAGAAAATTGTCGAATGCAAAAATCCAAAGGTGTAATAGCCACTCACTCATTTAATAGCCACTAATAATTTCGAACTTCTATTTTGGAAAATTAGCTCAAATGGACAGATGGACAAATGGCCAGACTCTGTTTGAAATTGGCACACTAAAAACGATACTTCTTATACTATTAAGTTAACTATAAAGGTAATTTTACGCTACGCAAAAATCATAGCTTCAAAAATATAAAAAGTTTTATCTTATCTTGCAAAAAATTGATTCATTCAAAACATAAGTTTTTATTATTACATGTTACTTAGCCCATTGCCCCCTGTTCAGATTAGAAAAACTACAAGTTATAGAACCTGGTTTTGGAATAAAAAAATCTGGTCACTTTACTAAAACACTTTATGTAAATCATTTAACTTTTGGATTTTCTCACTTTTTTCTTCAATATCACAATTTTTCACAATTTTCACAAATCAATATCACAATTTTTCTTCATATCCAAAAATTACAAATATTAAACGCGACGTTAGAGTTGCCATTGAATCATTTTTTCTCGATTGATTCAAAGCCATGCGGCTCCTAGTTACTAGACTTCCTTTTTACTTCGTCAGTTTCATAGCCAAACATTTTTAATTTTCGTGCCAATTTCTAACCCACTGGTCATGTACCTTATGCGTGTATTATTACTATATTTCGACACTATAATTACAACGATTTTTTTTAATAAACCTGTATTTACATTACATATTCCCTTTTATCCGTAAACATTTTTTAAATTCCTTTCGTAAATTGGTCATTTTATTGTGAGTGATGTAGCTGCTCCATTGTCATGAACTTTTGACAAGCTCATATAAGATAATTCAAGACTGTGTGAGTCATAATTCAAATCTCTCCTGATTTTCTTTAATGTAAAATTATGATTTACCATTAAACATACAAAACTGTATGAAAGCTATGTAGGATAAATCAGGACTTTGCCTTGGTGAAATTATAGAACCTTATTCAACTTTTTTCAAGAAGAAATCTATCAATTAATAGCAATGATCATAAATCACTTCTAAAGTATAAAAGTAACTTTATTTCATAAATAAATGCTGCTCTATATCTACGTTGGTCTGTGTAATATAACCATTAACCAATTAGTAGAACTTGTTGAAAATTTTTACATAGCAGAGTCCTTTTTTGAAATTATAGTCAATTTTGAAGAAGTTTATTGTTACATGTGATGTAATGTTAGATAATTGTTAAATGTCGTTGTATAGATTCACAATTACATTTTTAAATAAATCTTTAATTGGCTTATTTCATGATGTCACCATTTGGTACTAGTTTTGATTAGGAGTCGTTTTCTAGTTCAATATTTTTTATTGGTAGTAAAACAATTTCGCAAACTTAAACCAAATATGATAGGCAATATGAAAGCTTCTTTGTTGAACTAAAAATCGCACTTGTATATATCCTTATGATCGAAGCGATTTGAAATCATTTAAATTTGCAATTATTTTCTATAGCTCGCGAGGTATCTGTTTTTATTTACGGTACCGGTAGATAATGGTTGACCTGTGTTATAATGTTTTTATTTGCAAACAATTTCTATGTTTATTTATACATCATAATAATCATAGTGAATTATATACCTCAGAAATAAGATATCGTTATTATCGTTCGTCATAATGAAATGTAAAGTTCATTTTCTTATACAGTTTCAGATGCAGTTTCTCATGGAAGAGAATAAGTTTTCTAGAATTTTTGCACTTCTGTCTGTATAATAGAATCTTTTAAATTATAGTTGTTCAGGCATATATAAAAATAATATTTATGTTTCACTTGCATATAAACATAGAATTGCATATTATATTATTATATATAAACTAATTACTTCTTGATGAAAATCGATAGAAATAATATGATCAATTTCATCGATTTTTTATGTTTATTA